>NW_010167484.1:0-31855 GCF_000695765.1 Mesitornis unicolor
CATCCTGGTTTGGTGGTCTATAGCAAACTCCGATCCTGATATCTGACTTGTTGGCCTTGCCCTTGATTCTCACCCATAGGCACTCAACCCTATTGTCACTATCGCTAATCTCTAGGCAGTCATAGCATTCCCTAACATACATGGCCACCCCACCACCTTTCCTTCCCTGCCTATCCCTTCTGAAAAGCTTAAACCCATCAATGGCAGCACTCCAGTTGTGTGATTTATTCCACCATGTTTCCATGATAGCTACTACATCGTAGTTATTCCGATGCACAATAGCTTCTAGTTCCTCCTGCTTATTGCCCATGCTGCGCGCATTGGTATAGACACACTTCAGTCAGGCTAAAGGCCCTGCAACCTTTTCACAGGGAGCAGTCCAAATTTCTGCCAAGACATTTTCAGGGACTTCCATGGTTACTAACCCATCAGTGACACTTGTAACTTGATTGCTGCATGGAAATCTATCCCCTACCTCCACTGGGATGGTACTCTGAAGAGTCTCACTACTGCACCAAGCCACACATGTTGGTGCTCCACCCCCAGGCTCATCACTAGCGAGTGGTGTTTTATCCCCTTTCCCTTCTCACCCCTTCAAATCTAGTTTAAAGCCCTGTCTATGAATATGAATGTATAGCTTGTTATCTAACATACTCTTTAAACATGCAAACTAATACATTTGTCTAGGTGCTAGTAACAAGGCTGGCAAGAGTTATAGGAAAGCTAAATAAATACGACCAATGGGGAAGACAGAAGAGAAGCAGTCAACAGATAACTAAGAACTTTAAATAGCATCCATTCATTCTGATTAAAACACCAAAAAAATACTGTGTTGTTCTGTTGCAGGAAGGCCTTTAATTTAGTTAAATCGTTTTTTCAATTGGAAGCTTAAGGAGATATGGATTTGAGGTCAAAGTAAAAGCTATCTTCTTCAGTTACCTACTGCTTCCAGTTACTGCTTAAACTGTTCATTCATCTTTCAACAATACACATAAAAAGTGATATTTTATATGATAACAGTGTACCTTAGCAAAATGTTAGATCAAAATGAAGTTTCTAAAAATATTCAGGAAAGAACTAAAACCATTTAGCTTACTTAAATCACAGAAACAGATTAAATTCCATATACTGCATGAATATACTGTATCCAAACAGTTTAGTTTTTTATCTTCTCAATTATAAATACTTAGAGGATTGCAATCTAATTAGGAAGCTCAATTCCACAAAACCGCATTGTAACTTGCATACTTTACTACCTTCTCTCTTCTTTACAGTTACCTTTCTTTCATGCCAACTGTACTCACTGGACTCAAAGTCATTTAAGAAGATCATTGAAGATTTAGAGATCAGTGATACCAGAATAACTGCTGGTTATTCCCTCAGGCCACTCTTAAAAGCTATACCAAATTTTTCTCAATTGATTTGGAGCTACCAACCTTTGGTTATACTTAGCTTAGGAAAATAATTTTACATATCAGGTTTAGCACTTGGGTAATCCCAGAACTATCATAAGGAAACATAAGAAAATGTGACAAAAACTATTACAAAATAAGGAACTAGCTTTTGCTTTTTGGGAACACTAGAACAGGTGCTGCATTTAATTTCTCAAAGATTGTTTGTTTCGGTTAAATAGAGCCCTCACTAACTTTAGTTTAACAAGTCTAAATATCTGATGTTACATTTCCAATCTCTTTTAGAGTCTCAAAATAGACAAGGAAATCTGCTATTATACTCTGGTAAAATGACATTTTACTGAGTCCAGTCACATAGAATTAATATAATCTTCTTAAAAGAACAGAATGATGTTATTAGAAAATGCACACTTCTGAATTAAATTAATTGCTTTTGCCAGCCCTACAGTGACTTCTTCAACCCAATAATTTCTAAACATAGTATATCAGGAAAGGAAGGATATTTTAGCTACTTTAATAATAATAAACCTCACATTTTTTTAAAATAGAAAAGTAAATTACACTTTGCAGAAAAGCCTGTGCCAAATTTGATGAGAGAACACCAAATCACACTCTAGCTGACAGAAGACCAATAAACTTTGTCTTTTAATGTCTTTTTACTACAGTTCTGAGAGCTGAACATGAATGTTCCTCATTTACCATGTACCAAAACAGAGAATATAGTTTTGTCATTAGAATGAACTTTCAGTTATACCTGTAGGAAGAGCAGGGTGCTTTTCTTTTTCTTTTCTTCTTTTTCATAACCTGTCATTAGCAACATGATCACAAAAGAATACATGCTATACTATATCTTCTTTTCTTTGTAGTATGCAAACCATTTTGTTACATTTCAAATCATATCAACAGTCTTCTCTACATTAAGAGCAGATACTACTAAACAAAACCCACTGATTTTGATGAACTGAAATACTTACACTTCTGTATTTGACAATATATTCCAAAATGGGGGCACCTCCATCATCCTGTTTAGTTATGCTAAGTTTAAAACTCTTGCCACTTCCTGGTTGCCCATGAATTGAAGGGGGGCTTGGCTCCCCTAAACAAGGAAAAAAAACAGTAGACAATAATAATTCAGCAATATGATGTCTTAAACTAAAGCTGGGAACTTGTCCACAATATCGATAAAAATCTTTAAAATCACCATGATCCATCCAAGCGCTGAAGAATATCCTTAATAAGTGTATTAAATATTTTGTTTAAAGTATGTTCTAATGTAGATTAATTATCTCACACAAGGAAATAAAATTATGATAAGTATGAAAGAAGTATTTGTTTCTTTGAGACTTTCTGACTTTTGACACTTGAAACTAATTTACTTTAGAAATTATTTAGGCATCAATTCAGCAAGGCTGGTAAGCTCCTACTCACATTGAAGTTTAAGAGTAACACAGTCTTACAGAAAAGCATCTTTAGGTATTAGGTTTAGTCCCATGTGTAAGGTCTAAATTGTAATGCACATATTAGGTAAACTAACTCTTCGATATATGTGCCAAGGCAAAATTAGATGCTTTTAGAGTAGTTTATATTAAGAAAAAATTTAAAGAATAAGATTTCCAAAAGCAAAACCAATTTTCTCTGTAATGAAAGGATAAAAATAATCTTAAACGTACAGTTGAAGGGTTGCTAGTCAGCTTAAGCCACTTTGCTAATGGAAATTCAGACTATCATTTCTATAAGCAAGGCCTATTATAAAGTTTTAAATCGGATCCTAAATGAACATGTGTTGTCATACTGAAGTGTCTTATCTTCAAAATACCTGTAAATTTGCATTCACCCAGAGAGATACAGTTCCCTTAGAAATATTTGTAATATTTGTGTTTATTCCTTATCAAAATAAACTGACTTACATTTCAACATAGAATTTAACTAGCTTTCTATCAGTTAATATATACATAATTACTATCATTTTCTATTACTATTCTATCAAGTATAATGTTTCATACGAATAATAGCAAATTATTTTATCTGTCGTTCAATAGATTAAAAGATGCATATGCTTTAACCAAAAAGAAATTTGAAAACTGCCAGTTACTGTTTTTGGACAGAGGAAACTTATCAATGAGGACATAACATAATAACGTGGAAATATTTTCAGTTCTTTGTAGTTGTGTGACTTTTATTATTTATCCCATTAGGGCCAGTACTCTTAACTATACTGAGTAACGCCCTACTCAGAAAATAGTTCAGTTGCGACAGATTTCTGAGAGACTAGTCTACTACATACACAGTGCCATCTGATAGTTCCTTTATTTTTTCTTCTCTTTTTGTGTTTATTTACTATTGAAAAGTAATTTGAGAAAAATATTCTTCATTAGCCTTTAATACTTAAATCTTAATTTCATGCCTATAAAGTTTACTACATACATAGAATTAGCTTTGTAGCATTTATAACTTGCAAGTAATCACAGTTAATAAAATCTATTTTCACCATTTCTCCATAGCTTAAGATTTCTGTTTGATACTTGATAATTGCAAAACTTATGGCATCATAGTTTGTTGAGGAAATGTCTCTGGAAAGGGCCAACTCATTTCTCACAGATGTCTATAGTACCCTAGGTGTAAATGAGAAGAAGTCCTTAATCTAATATCTTTCATGGTTTGTGCTCTTGAATAGAAAACAAATATTTGTCTAAGTCTCAAAAATATAGATAATGGGATAAATTCTCCAATTTAAATTCATTTGTACTACTTGGTGTGGGGGAATAAGAAGAACAAAACATGATTTCTGAGAAACTATGTAAAGACTGATGTTATACACTGGGAAGTAGTGTATAAATATAAAACATACTATCCACAGTGAATTTTACTTGAAATTATTAGCACATCTGGAGACAACATATTCTAATAATCATTTACATTTTCATTTAATAGCAAAGGTATTACTCACGGACAGGTAAGGTCTGAAAGATCTCAATTTTGCTATACTCTCCTTGCCCTTTTCCATTTACAGCAGCTACTTTGATTTCATATGTTGTATTGGGTTCCAAATTGCTGAGAACAACCATTGCTAAAGGAAAAGGAAGAAAAAATTGAGAACAAAATTGGAGTAAGCAACAAATTTTAAAAAAACTCAGGCAATTTCATAATTTGTTTGCTTCACTTGCAATTTAGAGTTACATTTTTTAATAGGCCAGTGGTTCCAGACAGCTTTCTTGTTGAGTGCTCAAAGCCCTTTTTTAAAATCTACATAAAATTATTGTTGTGACTGAGCAAGTTATGCTTTCGAAGGAATTTAATGTCAGTCTTATAGAAGCCTTAGGGAACAATTAAGAACCTTGATGGGGATTGATATTTTCTGTTCAGACTGTGAACACAAAAGACATTAATCTTGCAAAAAATAATAGAAGTTTCCTTTCTCCTAGCTGACAATGAGCATCTGATGCACATTCAAGCCACCTTCATACAGTTCATAATTTGCCATTTTTCCCTAATGGAGAGCAGTATCAGCCATTCTTGGTCTACACTGCTAGAGGGTGTTAAGTGCACATTAGAGGTGAATTACTGGTGCTATGCTCTGCCAGTTCAACAATGTATTCAAGATCTAAAGTGACAGATGGCTATGATGATCAAAGGAAGAGTTTTGAGCTATCTATTAAAGACCTGAAAGTGAATTAGGCATATTTGTACATATTTTAGAGGAGGTGTATGGAAATGCAGATTAAGTTATAACAAGAAAAATTATTTGGGAAACAAAGAGGTTTGAACTTAGGATATGCTTTCAGAAATCAAGACTGAATTCCTGGCAACAATCTTTCAGCCTCTATGATTCTACTTGGAGATGCTATCAGAAGTAGAAAACAGGGGAAAAGCTTGCCAAAAGCAATATTGTACAGCACTAAGAATATAGTTGCTGTAATGCACAGCAACAAATCTAGAAACAAAATCCAGCAAAAGGATGCTGGATTCCAGGATGCTTTATGAGAATTCAGTATTATATATTACCATAGTACTGTATATTACTAATATCAGTGTTGAATATGCACTTGGAAACTTCAATTCACACAGAGTTCTTGGACCATTACCCCAACTTTACAAGAAACCTTCCTTTTACTATCTCTACAGCAATTGCTTGCTTCCTGTGTGCCACCCCTGTGATGAACTCTCCAGATGTCAGATTCATACTGGGGAATGGACATAAATCGGATAGACTTTCCTCGAAGCACATCAATATTCGTCTTGCCCAGAAAAGCAAGGGCTGCATTATCTGACAAGAGGATAAAGAATTGTAGTGTCTTTAGAAAGAGACAGTATGCTCGTTCTGAGTCTCTAGGGAGTCTAGTACTCTAGGTTTTTTCAGTATAAAGGAGTATTTTAATAGTGGCTTTAGGCTTGCTTTTCAAGTTACATATTTAATGAAAGTATAATTATTTCTGTCAGTACTCATTGTTATTGAATCCTGATTTATTAGAATTTCTATTTCTTCAGTTTCTGCAGCAGATAGAGGTCCCATTACATGTGGAACTGAAGGGATTTAATCAATTTTGGAAAAAACAATAACTTATACCTTTCACACTCTATTATGAACATTTTGCATGAATTTGCCATTGAAACATGACAACAGCTTTCTTGTAAACAAAACAGCAGAATTGTGTGCCTTCCAGCACATTTCAGCTTTATCATTTTCATGAGATTTAAAAATATCAAACTATAAAGTATAACCATGTCATGAAAAAATAAAGTACCATCATGAGACTAAGAATACAATTTGGAGAAGAGAAAGATTATGGTAAGATGAAATTTAAAACCTAAACCAAGCAGTAGCAGTGTTTGACTTGCCTTTTAGCCATGATTACTTTCCAAGGCTGAATAACTTCAATGAAAATAAACCTTAGGGCATACTAAAAATTAGTGTTACCGTAAATGTTTTTAAATTTTAAACATCATAAATGCATCAGTATGAGTCTACACTTAATAAAACGTGAATGTGCTAACTACATAAAACCTAAGGATCCGATTCTATAAACACTTGAGTGACTCCTGGGGCCTATCTAAATGAATAAAATTACTTATATATGCAGTATTTAAAGAATCAGTGTCAACTTTAGAATCTCCTGCACAGCACTATGTGTCCAGATACAACAAGTCTTACAAATACATTTATGGAATTAATTCAACTAAACTTAATAGCATAATATGTCCTCAAAAAATGGAAGCATGTGGTATCAGTGATGGCATGATGTGGATGTATTTTATACATAGGGAAAAAAATAATAACTGGAAACAAAGAAATTAACCATTCCTGATCAGAATACTTTAAACACTGTAGTTGTAAAAGAATACTTAGAAAAACTAAGTAAGATTAAGGAAATGTCCCACAGTATGTAACTAAAGTGCATGGCATAAAAGAAATCAAAGGGTAGTGAAAGGTTTCACTGCTTGCCAAGTATTTTACATTTTAAAAATATGTTGGGAATAGAAGAAAATAATTAATAAACTAGTTAATACTTTTAAGGTTCGTGTCTGTCATTTAAGTATATAATCAGCTTTCTCATCTTTCCATACACAAACAAAACTGTTCTTACAGGAGATCACAGCTCATAGCCCTAGCCACAACGAATATTTTGATTAGCTTTCAATGATCACTGAAGTAATTAGCTATAAAATTTCAAATAATTTTCTGATGGAAATATAAGACTTTCACCATATGAATGTGAAAAAATTGGTCTACTGCATATTGTACATGTGAATTACGACATTAACATATTCTCTGGCATATATCAAGTCCCAAATACACTGAAAGTGATATTCTTTTATTTCTTTCACTATATGATTTGAAATTTTTCAGGTTTTTTCCACCTATCTATCTGCTTCTGTTTTTATATTGTCTTCCTAATCACAGTATCTGCACGCTTTATCTGAAGAATTTAATTTTGTAGACTAATTGATTTTGCTGGAATGATTCACACAGTGACTTGTTACATTGAGAAGTAGATTTCAAAGACCTACTCCAATGAGGAAAAACCAGAAGATTCTCTTGTGAACTCTGAAGGTATTGCTGGGTTTAATTAACATATTGCACAGCAGCTCAGACCTTAGTTTTTTCCACTTATAAAAAGATAGACAGGGAGGTTGCAAGTTGTATGGTACCCTTGGAGGAGATCATGGCACAAGAAGTTATCAGTTATTTTGGTTTTGGTTTAATATACTGTACAGAGAGTTTAAAACAAAGTTATACATACTCTTTTGACAGAGTATGCAGGGAACATGTTTGGTGGTTTGATTTTTTTTTTTAAATTTTATAGATCCGATTTAAAAAAGATATATAATAACCAAACTAATTAAACCTTACTGAATAGCAACATTCAGTTTAATCTATTCTGTGGAAAGAATTCTAAATTTTAAGCAACATTACAAATAAAGTAATTTTTTATTGTACAGATTCTTCTAATTTGCAAACAAATCTAAAATATTAAAGGACAAACACAGTACAGAAAAAATACACAAAATTGATATATTAGATAGAGAGACAAAAATGCAGAACTCCATACTATTCCAAACACAGAGTGTAAGCATTTCAGCTAGAAAAGTTTAATTTATTAATGCAGAATTTTAAGTGCTACTAAAATGAACCATAGGAAAACAACATCTGACAGAAAAATTGCTGTGAAATAAATTCTACCGTAAATCTGAGTATGTAAAAACAAACCAGAAATCCTCAGCTGCTTTCCTGGTCCAGGGATAGGTTGTTAATATTAACTTAGAACAGTAAAATGAGAGGGTAAATGCCTGGCATATTAAATTGTCTTTTCACCAAAGGAAATCTACCTCAGAAATCTTCTAAAGACTGTGACACATTACATAAACCATCAGCAAAGCAAGGAATGTTAGAGGAACTAATAGTGCAGTTGCACTACATTAATCCCAAAATAGATCTTATATGAGGTCAATTAACAGAAATATCACATCAATACATTGTTCTTATTTGAGAGCTATCTTTTACATAGAACAATGTTCTTCCAGTTCCAAATTCAAACCCTTGGCAATGTCAGATCTAACTAAAGTAGGATATAAATTTATTTTGAAACAAAGTAGCTGAAACATATAATTGCTGAATTACCATCTTCACTCAAACATATTTGAGATAGTGGCAGCAGTGTGAAATTTCTGTCAAAGAAACATTACAAATTTTAGGATTTATTTTTCCTATTTCTTTCCCTCTAGTATGAATCTCTACTACTATGCAGACTGAATGCAGATCAAATACAGTGCAGGTTAATAAGGGGAGTGTCTTTATTTAGCAGCATTTTGTGAAACCTTTTACTCATTATTTTAGTACTCTCAAGGAAAACTAAGTCCCTTGGAAATACCTGAATCTCTTTCAGAAGGAAAAAATGAATAGCATTTTTATGAAGCTTAAGCAAGATTATTTTTGTGATGAAGACTCATGTTCTTTTAAGAACAGAAAAAAAGACATGGGAAGAGAGCACTAAGAAACCTATGGTAGTAGGACACATAAGGAGAACCTATGGTAGTGTAACCTTGTGAGAACTCTACAGTAGTGCAACATTAAGGTTCTGCACAGATGTCATAGATTAGATGTCATGCAATCTGAGCAACTTCTCTCAAAACCTCTGTCTGCCTGGGATAAGCTACATGGTTTTGTTTAATCTATGTGTTAGCACAATAGGAAGAAGATTATAAAAACTTTTTTTCCAGCTGTGCCACATAGAGTTAGCTCACAGAAATGTTGGCAAAACAAAGTTAGAAATTGTCACAGAGGAGAAATATAGGAAAATTTTAAAAAAGGTTTTTGCTACACAATAGGCAAAATGTTTATTTATATGCAAAAGCAGCAAAACTGTCTCAGTTCCATCTGTCTGCCTTGCCCAAATAACAATTAATTTAATAAATACTGATTCAAGCATCTGGCTGTAAATGTCAGAATTCAACTAACACAAATAAACAAATAAAGAAAATATTTCAAGTTGCATATTATATGAAAACACATCGTGGTAGAGAATCCTACTGCCAGTGAAATCATTGGCATAACTTCCATTAAAATAGATGGAGAAAATATCATGCCTTCAGTCATTCCCTTTGCACAGAAACAAATGTAACTATTTTAAAAAGCGGACAGAATGGCTTTGTCAAGAATTTCCATCATTCTTTGCACTGTAATGTATCATTATTACATTATTTTGGAATAAAAGTTGTAGTGGCTTAATTATTGGTGAATATAAAAAATTACCTGTGAATAAAGAGATACAGTATGGTAGATCTGTTATAATTAAGTAAATATAATGTTCACTAACATGACTAATTTCTTTATAAAATACTTTTCTGTAGTTGATATAAAAAATACACTTGGCAAAAATTGCTTTAATATATTTTGTACAGCCCCCAAAACATAATTCCCCTGTTAAGCTCCTTTTCTCCATATCTTTTTTTTAAATTCAGTAGGATTCTGAGATGTCAGTATATAAATTGAAAAAGAAGCAGCATTTCTACCTTAAAGTCATTCAGGGAATTATCTTTTATCCCTATCTTTAAATAAAACTAATAAGATAAAGACTAAGTAATCTATGGGACAATTGTAGTTACAAAATGTACACTGCTATAAATTAGTGAAAATAAAGCAAGAGTGTAATTCAAAGTCCCTAAAAAGGAGAAAATTTGTGGATTGACAACACAGTTTATAATATATTAAATCAGCATTAATTCAGACAATGGGTTTTCGTAATTTAACATACTTAAGATGTAACAATGAATAGGTTTTCTTTAGAATTTTCTAGTTCATTTATTTAAAAATAAATGAATTCAACTTGTATTTAATCTAAATCAAAGCATAGCACAGACTCAAGAAAAAAGAAATCCTATGAGAAATATTCCTGAAACAAAAGCAATTTACTGAGATTCATTTATAGAAACTAGGGTTAAGAAAAAATAAAAAATTATTAATTGTATGCAATATTTTTAGACTATAGGGTTGCAAAAAGTATTTGTACTCCCTCTGACAAAAGAGCTCACATTATCATGATGTCTTCTTCATGTTTTCGTCATATCAATTTTACAATAACAGAATATTTTATGAACAAATTCTGCCACTTGTATAGATTAGCCTCATATCTTGTCAAAACTCCTGTGCAACTAGAGTCTAGCTTTGGTAGATTTTGGTTCTTACCACATTAAAATGGAATTTATTTTTCAAAAACACATCCTAATCTAATTAAACTAAACCATGCTAATTTTACTTTTATCCTATAGCTAGCTAAAATGCTTTGTACTTCTCCATTGCTTTTACTATATGGCAAAATCCTTTTGGATTACTATAAGAATATCTCTTGAATATTTGAAGTAGTTCCTTCAGATAGTTGTAGGTCTCTTGTTCTGTTACATGGAGTTTTCTTAGCTGCTTTTTTTTCTCTAGTTCACTGAAGTTGAAGATGACTTGGATAATAGTATGTCATACCTTAACCCAAAGGACAGAATGTATACAGACAACTCTCCTGGCTTACAGTACTTCAGTACAGTGTAAATCTAAAAGAGTTTTCTCCTTGCTTTTTATTCTTTGCAATTTCAGCTTCCTGTACAGTAAATCTGTTTCTGTTTCCCAGTAATCTAGTTACCTGTACTTACCATAACCAAGTTCTTCTCTTCCCGTTCTTATACTTATTCTTTCTTTTCTTCAAGGTTTGAAGATAATTCAATATCCTTAGTTTGATGTCTGTCCAAGGTGGGGTAGGTCAGGGGAAGTGATTCTTATTCAAAATGGTATTCTTTTTAAAGCTAAATTTTTAGTGCACTTCTAGCAAAATCAAAGTTTCCATAATTTAAAATTGTAAAAATTTCTAGTGAGGTATCACCATTATTTCCAACTTGCTATTCTTCTTATCCATACAAAAATCTTCTACTAGTAGAAAATAAGAATTTATAAATATCCAATGAGAATATATGAGCATGTAATGGATATACTGACAACCCATAAATTAAAACTTTTTTTGTCCTAACTTTCATGATTTTTCATACATCAAAACTGATGTGGGCAAATTTTCCAATTTTTCCTTTCAATTAATTTAATTTCATTATATTCTTATATAATGCAACACTTTGCTCCATAAGTCAGCTCTTCTTTCTTTAGGTTTGACACAACACTGCTTTTATTCAATTATTTCTGTATTGTTGTTTTATAAACATGTTAAATTGCTATTTTGATTACACTCTTTTAACACATACAAACACATTAGGTGTCGATTTAGTTTTCAGTAAGAAGTATCTTACTTACAAAATTATATTTTTTTGCGCAGAGAACAAAGCCAACATGTGTTTTGTCATGCTAATAAGATGTGCTTCAAAAAAAAATAGCACAAATTAAAATACACTGATACTCAAAGCTTTACTGAGTACTAGGATGGTAACTTTTTTGAAACAAAAACCAAACCAAAACCAAAACAAAAAAATCCCTCTCCCTTTACTATGTCTTTCTGCAAGGTTTTAGTTTTAAAATTTTCTATATTACCTTTATGATCATCAAAGCCAACTGCTTAATGCCCAATCTTTAAAAATGCAGTTAATTTCCATAAAAGGTACTTGCATATCTTAAAAAGAAGGGAAATGGAGAACAAAGAAAAGAAGGAGAGAGGAAGAAAGAGAAGGATAAAAGGAGAGAATGAGATAGAAGAAAGAAAGAATGGACAAGTAAAAATTTACCAGGCACCTATATATTTAAAGATCAGGAGAAAGTGCTTGAAATTGTTGATATGCTCTGTAAGAAGATCTTGTTAAGCTAAACAAAGGCATATTCAATAAACCAATCCTTTATACAATTCAATAGGCTAAAATGGAAATATAAATCAAGCTTTAAAACTAAACAATTTAAATGCACTTCAAAAACAAATTCTCTTTGAATAACCAAACCTTTAAAATGTCAGATTTTCTCCAAGTACTCATTAGACCTTCATTTTATTTATTAATTAAATAATTATTTTACAATTAGCTTTTAAGAAATATTTTTTCATTTTTTTTGTGCATATGATTGTGGGTGTTCTGAAGCATTGAAATTTATTTGATGATAAATCAAATAACTTTTACTGATGGCTAATCTTTTGTTATCCTAAAATTCAGGATCACTAACTAATTATGGAAAATTAATCTTATGAGGACTGGTGAACTTTGGCCCAGTTCTTAGAATAACTGACTGCACTCTTCTAGTTTAAAACACACAAGCCCAAATCCCATTTATCTAATTCAAGCAAAGGAAAAATAGCTGCAGCAGCAGAGACTTCAGAGTCTCATTTGGTTACTCTATTCATTGATGTACATCCATGCAAGCACCAAGAAGATGTCCAATATAAAACTCAATTAGATCAAAGATAAATGTAGGTCTCTGGGACGAGGGCAAAAGGATCTTTCTGATCAGGCTGAAAGGCTTGCTTAGGAAGAGCAGGACAACGCATCCTGACAATTTGCATAGCTTAGTGCAACCAGCATGGCAGTTTGCCTACTTGGGCTGTATTTGGAGCCAGTAGATTAAGGGATGTTTATTGTCCCACTCTAGTTAGTGCTGACAGGGCCAAACCTGGAACTGTGTGTCCAGAAACAAAAAGAAACCAGAGAGGGTCCAGCAGAGAGCTTCAAAGAAGAACCTAGGGTACATGAACAATACATGGATGCTGAGGCTTATTTAGTCTGATGAAGAGAATGCCAAGGGATTACTGAACAGTCACCTAACATCCCTTCACAGTGGAGACAGAAACAATGGTGTGAGACTCTTCTCAACAGAGGCAAATAGCATAACAAAGGAACAGTCACAAGCTCCAGCTTGGCACGTTCAGACCCCATATTAATAAACACTTATACACTGGGAGAGAAACAAAGCACTGAAACCAAGACAAGAGGGTGAGGAATCTCCATCCTTGGGGTTTGACATTGAGTTAGCTAAAGCCATGTCTGACTTGATCTAGGATTGGCACCAGTCCTGCTTCAAGCATGAGGTTGGACCATATAAACTCTGGATTTTCCTTACAACCTGTCTTTCTATGATTCTACAAACTAAAGAGTAATACTGCCTTGGTTTTTGTAATCCTGTTTTCTCTTCTGCTATAAAATTATTATTCACTTCTTAATCTGAAGATTTTAAAGTCTAATGCTTGAAGAAACAGCCAGCCACTTGAAAAGTGCTGCACTTTAAGTAAAACATAGTAAAGTCAATGGGATTTGGATTGCTACCAGATATTCCTCTAATAATTCAAAAAGAAGGTATTTTTCAAATTGATTTCTAACATGACTAATGTTCTTAGTATAGCAGCATAAGGCTTCATTGTTAAATATTTATGTGACTATAATTGCTGTAATTTTAATAGCACAAATTACACTGCTAAATATAAAATCTGATGAAGTTAAACCTTTCGATAAATCAAATCCATTTTCTGTAGACATTAGTTTTAAAATTCTCCTATAACAAAAATTTCAAGGCCACTGAATACACCTGAGCTTCCATTGGCAATATGAACACATAAAGACAATAGAATGAAGTCTTCTAAGTAATACTTTATTGAGTGAATATACAATACTACAATATGGAGTAAAGGAATAACTGTGTTAATCTCATTTCAGAAGGGCAATTAAGGCACTTACTGAGATAATTTACACTGTTGCATTTATCCCTTCCCTTTTTTTCTTTCTCTGTTTGAACACCCATCAAGGCAAAAACCAATGTTTTCTGGGACATGACCCAGGAAGTAAAAGAGGGTCTTCTAAGGGGAGTAGAGATTTCATTTATCAGGAGACTAAGAAGAACAGGCTGGTTGTTAGATTTTAGCTAATGCCACTATCAATCCTCTGTCTTATATCAAGGTATTGAAAAGAAAGGATGGGGGAGGCTGGAGTTTAGCTATGAGTTCATACCTTCCTTTTTTCTATGCTTGGTACAGTTACACCATTTTCTATAATTCTTCAATTCTATAAATCACACTGTACCCTATCCAGCTCTGTCTCATACATGAATCTAGACTCTAGAATCTCTTGCATATCACTGTAAGGCAGAAAGAATTACTTTCATTTCAGTTTTTCCTGGCCATTTTTCTGCTTTTCCTACGATGGAGATCCTGTTGTGACTTAATATCCAATTTGAAATTTGCAACACACAGCTGGAGTTAAAATGTCTTCTACATTCAAAACTCCATCTGTGAGTTCTTCAAGACTGAGGGACAGTAATACTGAGAAAAAGTTGAGGTAGGCCTCACTTGAATTCATAGCAGATAAACCTTTTATCTTCTAAGCACAAAGTCCACAGTAGTTTCCATGGTGCACCTGGAATATAATATGCCAAATCTGTATATGATGGCTAATAGTGTAGAAAGTCCATATAGTTTTGAGGACCGTATTACTGTCGAGAAAGGCAGGCATGGGACTTGGTATACATTCGTGCAATACATTGACACTTATTTGGTCTCTGAGTCCTCCAATTTGAGTCAAGCTCTGACTCCACACTTCAATATCACCACAGTCACTGGAAAACGGGCCTTGTCAATCTGAGGACAGGTGCACAGCTTCAGTTAGAGCTGGTTTCCACTTGACTGGCTTCACAGAGTGAGCTCAGATCTTTCTCAGAAGGCTGAGGAAGCAAGTTTCTTTCAGTGTGCTACAAGTGCCATTTGAAGATGGTAAGACTGGGTAAGCTCCTGGTGACTGCTTTTAATAGAGCAGGGTGTAACTCAGATCTAAACAAACAACTTATTCTAAACTAATAACTGATTGCTGGTTGAAAAATCTCTTTATCACAAGAAAGTAAAAAAAAATCTCACAGAAAATGCCTTCAAAGTTTAAGAAAGTAAGTATAAGTACTTACTTAAGAAAGTAAGTATGCTATAAGTATACTAATAGCACCTGCACCACCTTCTTATTGTCAGCCAAGTCCTGCAGAGCTACAGTGATCTTTCTGTTAAAGACTTTGCAACAGATTTCAGATGTTTCATGTAGTTTTCTTATGTGGTAGAGATACAAATAAGAGATGGCCTTTCTTAACCAGATAAAACCAAAATACCTAATAAAATTAATTAATCTACTCGTTACTACACATATACCAGTACTTTTACAAAGTTCCAAGACAGATGTAAAGAATTCAGGAATTCTTAATGCTAATCCAAAGGAATACCTTCAAACCACAAAGGAATTAAAATTTCTCATATTGTACTCAGAAAAGTAGAGAAAATCCTGCATACTACTAATAATAAATAGAACAACATATATAAAATCTACATGTCTTTTCTCAGTTTTACCTATGTACAGAGAATTATGTACTATAACGTACCACTGAATCAATTATCAGAAATTAAATGCATGATTTTCTTTTTTCTAAACTAGTTATTTTACTTGGTCAACTTTATATTTCAAACAAGCCATTTCGTCTGAATGCCAACAAAAGCAGGCTCCTATGTGCTTCTCTTGAATGGTATATTAACACTGGCCAGATTTTTTAGCCTGGAAGCTAATTGTTCCATGGCAAAGTTTTGTTGCTGCAGTCTTTGAGCTACCTAGGAAGTAGGACATGACACAGGAGTTCTGTCTTTCATTCCTCTAACCTATACAATTTTCAGCTCTGAAGCATACAAAGTATGAGAAAAAGAGACTGTACTTGCTCTGCTACCAAATGTAGGAGCTAGCAAAAACCTAACCATCTGCTATCATCAAAAAGTTCGTCCTCACAGTGACAAGCAAAGAGATGAAAATCTGATCCCAAAGTTGTCTTTTATGACATTCACTACTGTGGAAAAGCAAGGACCTCAAGGCTGACATGAATGATGATTTCAACAACTGTTCTTTTACTTCTTACATGCAAAGATAATTCTAATTCATAGCTTTTTTTTCCTCATCCCCATCCTACTCCTGCATACTATACTATATTTCTTGGCAATGTAGAAAGGAGTAGGGTGAAAAAAGTGATGAAAAGGAAATTCATTTAATGATATCATGAAATGTAATACAGATAGGGCTATGCTATCTCACCGTTGCTCATTGTTGTATGTGGCAGAAGGAAAACTCCATTCATAACTGCTCTGTCATTTATGACCTTGAAATAACTGAAATAACAATCTCTCCTCTAGGAACACTCTTCTGTTTTGTATTACAAAATGCAGCAGAAGTTTTTATATGCATAAATATTTCATAAATGTACTTTACCTTTTTGTAAGCAGATTGAAAATGTAAAATGAATGCAGATAAATACAATACAGATTTGAAAGGCAAAATTTGCAGCTGTGCCATGTGTCTCATTTATTAGTTAGTCATATCCAGTATTCCACTGCATCACTCTTTACTTAAAAAAGATTTACCCTTACAAGATAGATCAGCAAGACCTTTACATCAGATCAGCATGTTTGCTGCAAATTTACTTGAGAAAGTGCCATTGTAAAAAGACTGAAAAGGTCTAAATAAGGAGTAGCAAGGAGTTATTACAACGGAGACACACCAGATGAAATATATTTGGAGTAACTGATTCTTGATTTAATTGCTTATTAAAACATTTACTACATTCTTCTCACAATCAAAGGATCTTGCATTTGTTCTCACAGATTTTCCAGTCTGTGTCTTGAAAACAAACAACACTTGAACATAAATCACATTTTGCAATAAACTTTGACTGTCTGATGAAATGCAATTGCAAACACAGAATTACAAGCTATTGAAGAGAGGAGTAACCTCAGATATTTGCTATGGTTATATATGCATAACACTGTTGCTTTTAGTTATGAACTCATGCTGTAAAGAAAATTGTCTGGGTTTTCTTCACTTCCCATGACATTTTATTAAACTTTGAATGTGAAAAGTACGTTTTATTCTCCTGATGATTGAGGTCTGTATAAAAACCTGAAATATTTAAACCCAGTTTTATCTTTACACTTCTCCTTACTTCCTAGTCTCTCTAATGACCTGGATTGGCTAGATTGCAACCTGGATAGGCTGGATTGATGGCCTGAGATCAATAGTATGAGGTTCAACAAGGCTAAGTGCCGAGTCCTGTACTTCGGTCACAACAACCCCGTGCAGTGCTACAGGCTTGTAGGACGGGTGGCTAGAAAGCTGCCAGGCAGAAAAAGACCTGGGGCTGTTGGTTTACAGTCAACTAAATATGAGCCAGGAGTATGCCCAGGTGGCCAAGAAGGCCAATGGCATCCTGGCTGTATCAGAAATAGTGTCGCCAGCAGGAGTAGAGAAGTGATTATCCCACTGTATTTGGCACTGGTGAGGCCACATCTTGAGTACTGTGTTCAGTTTTGGGCCCCTCACTACAAGAAGGAAATTTTGGCACTGAAGCGTGTCCAGAGAAGAGCAACAAAGCTGGTGAAGGGTCTGGAGAACAAGTCTTAAGAGGAGTGGCTGAGGGTGTTGGGATTGTTGAGGAGACTGAGAGAAGACGTTATTGCCCTCTACAACTACCTGAAAGGAGGTTGTAGAGAGCTGGGTGTTGGTCTCCTCTTCAATATAGCTCATTACAGGACAAGAGGTAATGGCTTCAAGTTGTGCAAGGGGAGGTTTAGACTGGATATGAGGAAAAATGTCTTTACTGAAAGAATAGTCAGGCACTGCAACAGGCTGCCCTGGGAGATGGTGGAGTCATTATCCCTGGAGGTGTTCAAGAAGTGTGTGTACATGGCACTCCAGGATATGACTTACTGGGCATGGTAGTGTTAGGTTGATGGTTGGACTCAATGATCTTAAAGGTCTCTTCCAACCTTAATGATTCTATGATTCTATAATCCATCCATGCAATTTAGTTTAAGACATTTATTTACAGTCCACATGAGACATTTACAGCAAAAATTAAGCTGGATGGAGGCCAAGAATAGTATAGAAAAAGAAGTAGAGGGCTAAATAACTTTCTCACATGCAGGTATACACACAAAGTAATTTGTATAAAAGTGGTTGTATTCCTACAATTTAACAGTAATCTATATTGGTTGCAAATTGCATTCATTCTTTCACTTTTTTTATTAATTGTATGACATGTTGCAAATTGTATCATGCATGCCATTTTATCCCAAGAATTTAGAATCCATTTCAAAGTCTTTCCAGTTTAATGGTGAAGTACTGTTACACTGGGAAAGTGTTTTAGTAATCAATGGGGTACATACTTTCATGCTTCAGTACAAAAGAAGCAGGAATTACAAAACCTACAACCTAAGACGTACTACATGAGAACTCTAACTGATCTATTAGATTTCCTCGCCGTGACAATAACAAGATACAGTAATTGCTATATCTTACCATAAGAAATAATATCTTTTTGCATAATGGTGTTTCTGAAATGGTTCGGGAAAACCATCCGCTAAAAACTTCTAACATCTTCTCAAAGAATGTCTGTTCATGTGATGTCTATCAAAAAGTCTTGTTTAAAAACAGCAAATTAATTTCAGCAGTTTTACCCAAAAACCTGAACTTCACAGACACAAAAAGCCATAATTTCATTGCTTGGAATGTCATATACATTACAAAAAGTAAAACAGAAAGTTGAAGGACTATACCTTAAATTTGCTGGATATTTTTTTACTAGGATTATAATAAGGCTTGCCTACATACATGCATGTTTTCTCACTGATATAGTCAATTTAAAAGTAAAAAAAATATAACACAGAGAGAAAATACTCCAAGTTTTAATTACCTCATCAACACTGGCATGTGCATAACTTCCTCTAACTTTAAGGGCACAGGTAGTAAAAAGAGCATCAGTACCAGGCATAACACACAGCACAGCAGTTTTAAAATGTATCTTGGGTAACAGAAAATCCTATCTCTACTATAATGTGCCTAAAAAAAAATATTAAAAGCATATGAAAAAATAGCACAGACAGGACCATGTTTAAAAAAACCTCTCATTTCACAAACAAACTGCTAAATATGTAATTTCCATTCATATAGAGATTCAGAACTCAGATTCAAGCCCTAACTAAACTATGAAGCTGGCCCTGCTGTGACCTGAGGGGGTTTGAAGCCAATGACCACAAGGTCTCTTTCTTTCTAAATTATTCTATGATTTCATGAAGGACATGAAATTCAATGTACTTAGATTATAAAAATGAACTGAACCTGCTGAGATTTGAATATGAAATTATGAATAATTACTTATTTCAGATTTGATCTCCAAATTGTCAAGAACTAGAGAGAAAACAAAATGTTATGCTGAAAGCAAATACTAGCTAGCAGTAGTGCTTGAAGTCTGATAACTCCTTAAAACCTAAATAAAAAATCTCAAATTTATAGGTCTTCAATTTGCATAAGATTAAGATGCTGTAAAAACATTCTTAGTATTTTGTCTTAAGAAAAATGTCTTTGATTCTTTCTATGTGTTCTGATTATTTTTCAGATACATAACATAATACCACTTGGAGTCCACCTATTAACAGATTTTTTTTTTTGAACAAAGAAGATTTAAAAATTTCTTAGGTTGTAATATTTCTCTTCCTTTCATATTGCATTATAATGGAAAGTTGTAAAGATACTCATATTTACAGAATTATTTTAACTGCTTTAACTAAATAGCCTGATTATGCTACCACAAGACTTTGAAAATTATTGTCTCCTTCAACAAAATATTGAATACAAAAAGTATAAGCATATGTTGATAAAGCATCTCTGGTGTGTTTTGACATTACTGCATGAAACATACTTGCAAGTAATAAATTCATTATTTAATCATATTGTATTTGATGCATTATTTCATAAAGCTTCTGCTTTCTGCCATCCAAAGACAAATCAAAAGAGAAAACTTTTTGGCCATTAAAATTCAAAACACATAAACAGATTCAAATAAGCAGCTTTTATATCATGTTCATTTTTCTGTATGTTTTTGGAAATGTATGTCCAACTTTAGCTTCTATAATTTTTCCAGTGTAGAAAATAATTTATGTTAATATCCTACAAATATGCTGAATTATAAGTCCAAGAAAAATTTGGTTAAATACTTGAAACTCAAGAAAATATAAAATGAAAAAACAAGACCTAGAGACACTAGTAAAGCCCAGATGTTTAATTTTGTTGTTTGGGTCTTATTCTTTCTGAAAATTATACAACAACAAATATTTTTTTTAAGAGGCATTTTAAATGTCCTTTAAAAAAAAAATAAAATTGCACAGAAGACTGTGGTAAGAATTTTTTCCCAGCACAGATATCTTAGAATTCTCACTGGTTTCTTTGTGGCCACACAAGAAAGCATGGCAAATGCACTCTACTGGTTGTTATCCCCTTCTTGATGGAGGATGGGCAATATCACACAGTCAGGGATTTACCAGCTGTTAGGCTGAAAGGATGCATACTCTCCTAGGAGAAAAAAACTTGCCAATATTATCTACACTTCTGTTACTTCAGGATTAGTGGGCTTATTTGCATCACTCACAGGATCATATATGTCTGGGCCCTGAGGGCACTGTTAGTTCTGACTGTCCCTGCCCACCCACCTCTCCTTGGGACACCGGACCACAGGGAGCCCCACTACATCATGACTGTAAAGTGAAGGTATACAGAGATTTGCAGCTAGCCTAGACCAAACCAGTTTTCATATTCAGATGAGCACCTAACAAGTGCCAAAAAATCTGGCTACCATTTGCTCACCGATCTCTTTGTGAACTATGATAGTGTTGACTATATCTATTAAATCCCTAAGTAATCCGAAGGTGGTGTATCAGAATGATTGCTTTACTTTCTGTGCTCTCCTTCAATAGTTGCAATCAGCACAGACATAATGAAGTTTTCATTTGAAAACGACAAAAGGGAAGGAATACAGATTTTCTTGGCTACAGCTCCAAGACACTGGAATTTTCTCCTTAATTTGATCTGAAAACAGTTCAAAGTAGTACAGTTTGAGACAAAAGCCACCTACTGAGGGATTCTTCGAAGAAACCAGCACCAGTCTTCCTAGATGAAGAGAACTGCCGGCTGTTTGAATAGATTTGCACAGAATACTGCTTAATTTTTCTGATTAAACTTATTTGTATTTACTGGATGATTGATTCCATAAGAATGCCTAAAAACTTTGGTAAGCATCTATTGCATTTTTCATGCAAATAAAATTAGATAATTATAATCCTACTTGTAGAAGATTTTATACATAGTTATTGTGTCATAATAATAAGAAAATTAATAACTTGTTAACATTAGTAGCAATGCCTTTGACCAATTTTTTTAAACTTCTATTAATAATTTATTAATGCTTTATTTATAAACTTCTGTAGGCATATTTTAAAAATGTTTCATTTAAAAATACAGTTCCCTTTCATTTTATGAGTCTATGGCTGCTCTCCATGACTGTATGACTAAGACAACTACACTATTCCTTCTGGTCATAGCAGAGAGGGACCAGAAGACCCTTGACAGTCTCTGTATTGGAAGCCTAACAGTCTTCCAGGCACAACTTTCTCCTGCATATGTAGATTTTTCTGCCTCCTTCCCTTAAAAGAAGTTCTTGGATTTACACATCACCTACATTGTGGCAAGAAAGGGCTGCAGTGCTGTTTTATCACACCCAAATTATATCAGTCTGATAAAAGACATCTGATAACATTTCAGTATAGTTTATCTCTGCCTGCTGCGAAAAAATCATGACTCACGCATTATGTATGCATCATTACTTGAAGTGCAAGCAGTTAACTATCCATGTGTAAACAGCATTTATATCTGAATCTTAGCCATAAACCTGTCCCTTAAATGTGAACAGATGAAACAAAATTATTTTGTTTCCATTGAGGAATATTGACCAAGCATGGAAACTATGAAGACCCAACTACAAATCATAACACAGAATACTGACTGTATGTAGTCTAAACATTCTCCTCACTCAGCTGAGATGATGTTGAGGCATGGTAGGAAAGTGGTCCTTATTTACCTGAGCACAATGAGAAACTGTCTCAAAAACATATAATTTACTTTTTATCAAAATACTTATAAGTATCCTAAATGTCTCAAAAAGTATAAAGATAAAAAGAAAAGCCTTCACACACAAAAAAAAGCTTCTTTAAAAATTCTTTCAGGAACTGCAAATTTAGAAGAGGATATCTTAATGTTATCCTACTATGATAAGGTAGACTAAAACATAAACAGAGAGAAGTTTAAATATATGTTTTAGAAAACTTGCTGAAACCCTCTGAATGCTCAGAAAATGAGCAAAGGTTGAATTTTTCAGGAAGATTCCAGTTACATTTAGCAGTATTTTGATTTAGAAAAAGGACACTAACTTAATTTTTTGACATCTCCATCTGAAAAGACTGTTTCTGCTCTGGGCTGTTCAGTCTGTGTTTCGGTAAAACATCTTGTTTTTCTGACTTGGCTCTATAGTACTTCACAAATATAAGTTTTTAACTCATTACAGAATATCTGGATGAACTTATGGTAAATGCAACCATGTCCCTTCTGATTTACCTATCAGTGCAGCACCAACAAGATTTACAAAACCAATATGCCTCCTGCTTAGCAAATATTTGAAATTCTGAAGTATTTTTTGATTTCTGAAGTCATTCAGAGATAAATTCAGAAAAATATAGGATATGCAATCTCAATCTTTCTATGCTGGGCTATACAAATACAAATTTCAGAAAACAGTATGAATTATGGATCTAGAATTAATTTTTAATATCACCCACTGTCTTCTCAGTAAAGTTTACCTTCCCAATATTTATCTATTTACTAAGTATATCTATTTGTAGACCAAGATGACTTTTCAGGTTGTTTTTTCTATTTATGAGTTTTTGACATCAGTAGTTGTAGTCTCTGATAATACGTGCTATTAAGACATACCCATGAGATATCCAAAACCAGTGTGATCTGTTTTGTTTTTTCAACAAAAACCTCTCAACATTACAGCTGGGGGACAATGAAATGAAGAAGAAAATACACACTCAAAAGAAAGTAAATCCTTTGAAAAATTCCATATGAGAAAGGAGAATAAACTGAAAATAGTAAGGCAAATTGCACAAAAGGAAAATGTGGGGAAATAACGTGACTTCATGTAGGAACTAGTACAGCCTTTTTCTCAAAGAAGCTGTATATTCAGTTTTAGTAGGGATGGCAGCAGAGATCCTAAATACTCACAATCTACTTCAAGTGGCATTGTCTTCATAAGGACTGAAAGTATTTGTACCTGCCACTCAAGTATGTTTTTTAGAATAAATTACCATACAATTCAAATAGATATCCTACTAAAATAATTCCAAGCAGATCAATTCATGTTATAGAGAAATCTCCAAAAAGAGCTGTATACAACAACTGAAGAAGACATAAATCTGAAAGAATGTTTAAAAATCCAAGTGTGAACTTTTGAAGAAGGCAGCTCCAGTCAACTCTAATAACAATGATCTGTCAAGTTATACATCTTTCCTAATATAATCAACTAATCTTTTCTTAAACTTAACATCAACAGAAATAACAGGAAAGAAAGTTATATGGGGAGTAAGGCAAATACACTGTTCTACAAAGTTAACACTGAGGACTTTTTTTTGTTTTGTTCTGGCTTTACATTTAAATTAAGCATCTGAGTGATTGCGCTCTGTACTCAATGGGTTTGTTCTCATTTGAGTACAGTGTGCCCTACTACAGAGACTGGTCACTTCAGGTTTTAGTATTTGGTATACTGTAGTTCTTATCAGATAAATCTATTGCCAATTCATTGAATGAAGTATCTATGAGAAAAAGTCTCAAACTTAATCTGAAAACAAACACAAAAAGAAGGGAAGAGGCACGTTAATGTCCGTTAATGTCCATTAACGTGTATGCACAGCAATTAGAGCAAGAACAATGTCTTCCTTAGATCTTATAGTACTGAAAGAAATGTAAGTTATACTGGACTAAAATGAATGCTACTATAATTTACAGTATTACTGTTATATATACAGTTATTGTTTAGTTAAAAAAAACAAAAGATCAAAAGTCATATGTTTCTTTGACTATATGTTAATTAAATGTTCATTGTAAGTTTATTTGAAATAATTCTGTGATTCTGCTTACTGCAGAATTTTTGTGTGTGGATTATGCGATTTGAAAGGGAAAGATGTAACACACATTAGAACATTTGCTACATTTTTTCTACCATCACTGTGTTGATAGCTGCAAAACCATTTACCTCCTGCTGTATAAATCAGAAGACTGTTCGGGCTGCTTTAACTTGCACTAACTGTTAAAGTTATAAAAATGTAAATATGGATGAAAGGGATTACTGATCTGTTGAACGTGTTAACATTATTCTGTATACACACTGTACCTTGGCATGGACTTAACGAACTCTTTAGAGAAGTGCAAAGAAGGCATAAATCTGGCAAGGAACTGGCCCCACTTGTAGCATCCTCACTAATACAGTAGATAGATAACAGATATAATCTCTAAAAAATGCATTTAATGTTTGTTGAAAAGAATTTATAGACATACTTTTGAAACAGACCTAATGAATACTAGCAAGTATGTACAAAGGTTACATAAGGTTTGAGCTAAGTAGCTCAAAATCAGTAATTAATGCTAAGGATTAAATATCACATAATAGCTTCCTTAAACTTTGTATGTTAACTGCATACATAATGCACATTCTCAAACAAACTCCTCTGTGATTTCAACTCTCTCTGAAATTTAGACCTTCAAAAACTATTCTTCATGTTTACTTGACTGGACACTGAAAAATGCAAAATAATTGTAAATTTGTTCACCAAACATTTTAAAACTAAAAAATAACAGTTGACTTTTACAAGATTACAGTAAGATTTCTAATTGGTAATTATACTTACTTTGAACTCCATGGGAGTGAACTACTTTCCAGGTTTCTGAAGCTACCTCTTTTACATCCACTTGGTAATGATGAATGGGCACACCTCCGTGTGAATCTGGCTTATTGAATGAAACTTTGGCAGTGGTTTGTGACAACTCTAAAACACGTACTCCATAAGGATTTGATGGCACATCTAAAAAAGTACAAGCATCAAGTTAATAATCAGCAACAACTAGACAGACCCAAACACTTGATAATCTACTCCAAAATGGCTCCTTAGCATCCTGAAGGTAAAAAAAAAAAATATTGAATATGATGTAATAATGTTTGTGTTAGATAAACAACTTAAGCTTTCTAATACAAAGCTGTAAGAAAGCCACATTTATTTTCTTGTATGCTAAAGTTATGCAAAACCTTTTTCCATTTCTGTCTTTCTTTTATATTGTGATTTTTTTTTACTACCTAATTGCATAGTAGGCAAATGTAGACTAGTTAGTTTACTGTATAATTACGTAAAAGAGAATAAAAAAATATTAAATTGAATTTAACAAGAGGAACAGTTATGGCCTTTTTTTATTTTTCTGAAAGACTGGATTCTAATCTACTAGCAGGGAATATTAATGGAAGCTTTCTATTCTATTTTCAGTTAAAGAAATAATTTGTGGAATAGGTTGGAAGAAACATTTTCTATGAAATCAAAAGCAGGGGCATATCTTTATAAGTAGAAAAAAGCTATGAAAATAAATCAGGTGTCAGTAAGGTGTTGAGATGCTAGATGTTTTATTCACGGGCTGCAAGACAGTTGGGAATAAAAAGATAATCAATCTGAGCTTCATCCAGTATTGGTACTTGAATGAAAATGAGCCAAAAATTTCTATAAAATATTAAAGAATGGGTTTAAGGACATATTCAGTCACGAATTCTCATGAAAAGTACACTTGTCAAAGCTAGTCTAAAGAGGCTGATTTGTATAACCCTTTAATAATCAAGCATCTAAATTTTTCCAGAAAAAATCTCCAATAGTTGTCAGAGTGTCTTAATGCTAATATCATACCTCTGTGAATTCTTACAGTTAGTATTTCTGAATATAGGTCACCTGAAATCTCCAATGGTTGGTGCTCGTTGAGTTAAAACCGACACAGATTTATTTACATGGACAAAAAATTTTAATATCTTTTACTTAAAGACTCAATTATATGAATACATGACGTTAAAGATTTGAGTAGAATGTGAATCTCAGCTTGAGGGATTCAAATCCTCAAATCTTTTCTTATTCTAGGAACATTAATTTCACCAGTATATGTGATCTTGCAGGAAATTTACCCCCTTCTTAGTGAAGCTGTATTACTCTGCAGAAAGGAATTTAGAATTCATGGTCAGACAGAACGTGACCAAATGCAACCAGTATGCTATGCAGCCAGGACAACACAGACCGGGGTTTTGAATATTTTTCTAAGTTGTTCAAAAAGTTGGGTTTTTTTAGAAAAAAGAAAGTATGTTCAAAAAACATACAGGTTTTTTTTCTATGATCACATGAAAGAAGATTTAGTTATATGAGTTACTTGCTAAGCAAGCATTGATCCCAAAATCAGAGAAGGATCAGGATTAGAAACAGTTTGTGACCCTTCTCCTCCAGATTCTTATAACAGCTGAAAGCAAATTTTTTTTTTCCCCACAAGCAACAGTACTGCAAGCACCATTCTGTGTACAGATTCTTTCTCTCCCTAGCTCAAATGACTATTCTGACAAGGATGGGAAAAAGACAAGATAAGAATGACAGCAGAGCAGTCCAGGATAGCCAAAGTAAAGCAGAATGACACTGTATGGGTGATGTGGATACCAGTCACTTGAGAAGATGAATATAGCTCTGCAGTACTGACGATGAATGCTCTTTGGATCAATTGCAAGCTAAAAGCTGCCGTGGATGCCTACAATATTACAAATAGTTTCTAAATACTTTTATTCTATTGTTAAAAGAGTTCAAAATGAAACAAAATTTTTGTTCAAGGTTGAATGAATATTTCATTTCACTCAGGCTATTTTTGTGCTAGTTTTTGTATGCTCTTTTTATAAGGCATTTCACTGTTATTTCAGTTTGGATCAGGACAATAATTTGGTCAATGGTATGAAACAAAAATTGGTTATTTACATATCCACTCTGTTTTGACTTTCAAAATCTTAAAGAGATCTTTTTTCCTTGTGTGTTTATGACTGCATATGGTTAATTGTAATAAACATGGCATGGGAAAGAAGACATCCTTCAGAAACAACTTTATGTTCTCTGTTGCAGATTCAAGTACAATTTCTACCAAATGAAGACAGTATTCCATTTGGTAATAAGCACAAATTAAAGCTCCTGTGAAAACTCAGTAAAATATTTTGCATAATTTGTATAGTCCAATATGTTTGAAACTCATTTAAGTGTGAAATACATCCACAATACTATTTTAAATAGGCATCCCACAATCCAAGCAATCCATGCATGTAGATAAATTTATGCAGTTTTCAGACTTGAATTATACCAGTTCTTAAGAAAAGAGTGAATCACCTGAAGGAAATACAGGAGACACATTTTTAGTCAAAATCAGAAACAAATGCTAGCAATTCCATTAAGATAGAATAAAATACCTATTATTTCTTTCAGCCTAGGCAAATTGTAACTATTTCCCCAAAAAAGATCATTAGCAGCATAATGAACTGAATCTAATTCTGTAGTTCTCTAATGAGTATGAATTCGATCAGGCAAGGTAAGCAGCCCTCTGGTCCTGATCTAGCTAAACATTTTAGCATTTGAACTCTCCTGTCAGCTGAAATTCTTTGGAGCATTGCCATGATTTTTGCGTTGGAAAATTGAACATTTGGCTCAATGTTTAGCAAGAGTGAAGAATAATTTGCAAAGTTGTGTCCACTGAAATCTGCATCTGTATGGACAAAAATGTGGATGCTTCTTGGGATTTATTTCTTCTAAAAACAATCAACCAAATGAATCTTACAGGACTTAGCTATGGGCAGTGATTACTCTTCCATATTGTAATGAGTATATAATAGAAAAAGTACGAATTTTTTTTTTTTTCTATGATCTAAACGACACTTAAGGATAGCACAGATTCTGGTATACTTTCTTAGAAGTTCCACTGCTATCTTGGTTGTTGTTACACTGTTGTGAAAACAATAGGTAATTTACCAAAAGTTCAGCCTTTACATTAAAATAAGTCATCAAAAAAACAAGTGTCAGACATTTAGTCAATTTTATCTCCTTTCCACAGTGTATTCCCTTAGTACATGACTGCAGTCACGTATAATGTTAAAGAATTCCTTAAAAATAAAATAAAATAAATCCTTAAATACTAAGTGTAAAAAATGTACTTGATGCGTTTTGTACTCAGTGCATAAAGCTGGTTAGCACATGTGAACTTTGTGATATGTTGGCCTATATTAAGTAATATTGTTTTGGTTCCAAAAACAGTATTGCAGCTGATAGAGAAGTGAAAATATGAGCACATATTTATCTCCACTGATATGTAAATTGCCTTTCAAGTCTATTACTATTATTACCCAATCTATTCAATAATTGACCACCATTTATCACTGGGGATTATTTTTAAGCAATTTTTAGATAGCTTTATGGAAGAAAATATTTTTCCTTCTGAGAGTTTAGCACTCCTGGTGTAAATGAAGAAAAGGAAGTGATGGTGTGAGAGTAGGTAGTGAGGTCACTGATTTATCTTCCAGTTAGCTTTTGTTTCCTAACTTCTGTCAGTATGTTCCTAGGGAAGTTCTGCAGCTTTTCCTGTCCCTGTGTATCTGGCATATATATTGACTGAAAGTAGCTGTATTTAAATGCTGAAGGGAAGCAGGACCAGGGCAGGGAAAGTGATGGGGCTGGGGAGTAGACCTTTGGAGTAAAAGATCTTCATTAGACAGTTCGTGCTTCATACATCCTTAGAATGGAGAAAAAATTCAATATTAAATCTACAGGTAAGGCTCCATCTTGCTTTGATGTCCTTCCTTGGAAAAAACTGAAATTTTTTTTTTTTTTACCAAATCACTGGGAGTTCTGGAAAAATAAGGAAACAATTAAGAAACCAGTTAGCAAATAAATACTTAAAAAATAAATGAAAGTAAGATACATATACACACAAAGCAAAACGGTGTTGATGGTTGGATAGTTTCACACATATACATGAAAATATGCTGCTGTTTGGTTTTTTAGTAAAAAACCTTTAGCTGATGCTTTTAAAGATGTGAATGGTAAATTTTAGAACAGAGAACTAGATTATAGATCTGTCCATATTTTTGTGGAGGCAAATGGAATTTTGGCAGCATTAAGGGAAAAGTTATACAAAGAAAGCAAGTGAACAAACCTAAAAAAAAAATAAAATAAAAAAAAAATCAGTAAGATCCCATACCACTATCTTGAAACAGAACATGACTATCTTTTTTATTACATTATTCTCCAGGGAAAATTAAATCCTGTTTCTTTGATTATATTTTGGCTGAGTGAAAACACAAATATTTGCAGAAAAAAGGAACACCATTAACCAGCAACAAAGTGCCAGCACAAAAAATCCAGATTAGTAAACCGTTAAATTTGATGTTGTAGTCCTTGTCAGTTATCGATCAACCCTACTACATTTAGAGCATGACTTGATTCCATAAAAGAGGTTACAGGATGTAATTTCTGTGAAGCTTATTATTATCTTTCTCTTGTCTTTGTTTGCTTTTGATGTAATTATTGCCCATCTTCACTGACTTTCTACATATACAGGATGCTTCAAATGTGTTTAATTAAAGTGGCATGAGAATTCTCAATATCTAGTGGCATCATGGAATGTATTTTAATTTTGCTTTTTAATTCCCTGTAATACTGCTGTAGAAAGGAAATACAGCACCTCTTATTTCTTTAAGCATTCTTATGTCACCACTTTTAAATGCTGTAAAATCACTGTTGTTCTATAGTACACTCTGCAAAACATGTAATAGGAATGATGTAGCAAGACAAGTTTGAAATTCATCACAACAGTTGTATGACGTAGCTAATTTGTAAACCACGTTCACTGCCTATAAGCATGATTTCTGCCACAAACTTAACATTCAAGGTAATAAATTAACTCTTCCCACAACATAGTCCTAGTTACTGATGGCAATACAATTTTCTATTTTTCTACACAAAAATATTTGAAGCAATGTTACTGACATCTCAACAAAAAGGAAAAATGCTTTGCTAGTTAATACCATCCCCCTGCATACTGATACTTCACGTAAATGATGACTAAACTAGATCTGCGCAAATGTAGGAATACCTGTGCTCACCTCAGGCTATGAAAGAGATTGGGGCAATCTGCCAAGCTTGCCAAAGCCTATGACTGTCATACAGAAAAAACAGAGTATAAGTAGACATTGAAAATAAAAGTTATTGTTGTAATGTAGAGTAATAAATTTGTAGTGACAAGAAATGAAAAAGGCTGTGGTTCTTTGCACATTCTACATGTAACTACCACAACAATTTAAATACTTTAGCAATGAAAAAGGAGGATGTCAACCATGCGGTATTTTTAAGAGTTAATCACCACAAGTCAGGTGGTGAGCACATCAGATTAAGCTTTCAATGAGCCCTGAAGTTTCTCAGTACTTACTAGTCATGGCCAGCACCTTTCAGTGTGAAACCTTAAATAGGCTGCAGTTTTTCAATTGTTTTGAAAGGTCTAAAGGAAAATATCTGGAATTCAAGCTGATTCAGTAGCTTTGCATAATTTGAGTGAGCAGGTGGAGTTTTCCTGTCGTACAAAATGGTATGGTTGCAAATTGCATCTAAATTCTGAAATAATTTTTTTTATCATGAGGAAGTCTAATTTCTTAAGGAGGGTAACAGAAATAAAGATATTGGCATTATGACAGTATGATAAATTTCTATCTAGCAGTAAACTTAAAAAAAGGTAGTTTGCTGAAAACCTGCAAAGCAGAAAAATGAAACAAAATATGAAGCAATAAGTAATTCCTGCAGAATTTTAAACTATTCAGTAGAATGATCATTATTGGTAAAATTTACTCTAGTAGCATGCTTTGCCTAATGCTGTCTGCCAGCTGGAAATATTTATTTATCCCTGACAGAGCCACAGTGAAACTATGATACACCCCAGCACTAGTATTTGCAATCAAAGCCAGACGGAAATCCAGGCTGTATTGAAATGCATGAATAAATTTTATAAACTTTAATATGGAAAATATCAATCATTATGGCTTTAATATGGAAAATATCAATCATTATGGCTTCCTAATCTACCACAGTAAAGCAACAGAGGTAGTGAAACTAGGAAAAAATCTCCATTTGACATTTTATACCTGTAATTATTATGATGGTTTTATCCTTCATCTCCCTGCTTGTTTTTCATTTTCAGCCAATGCTAGTTTAAGGGCAAAACTTGTAACAGTGAACTACATTTGTTATTAGCTCTTCTGAGTTTTGTTGGTTTTTTTTTTTGTTTGGGTTGGGTTTTTTTTCCCCCCCAAAAAGGTTTATTTAGATGCAAATACTGTATATTATGCATTACACTACTGTAAGTAATGCCTAGCATAATGGAGTCCTGATACCCCCAAACCTAGTGTTTCCAGCCCCGCATATATGCCACACTACAAATCGCTTGTGTTAAGGATACCTTACCTTGAGGTTTTTATATTTTCTGCATTTCACAGAATCACAGAATCACAG
>NW_010167485.1:0-2878 GCF_000695765.1 Mesitornis unicolor
CATTTGGCTGCATTGGAGCAGCAAGTTGACAACTGGAGGTAAAAATGAATTTATCAGGACAGTTTGCTCTCTGCATTGGCTGCGCTGCCTGTGATCTCTTCCAAACCTCCATTCCTCAGGAATTTGGGTAAAAAAATATCGATTTCTGCTTTTTGGGAGTGGGAAAAGCCATTTTTCCCCCAGCAGGCACAGTTTTCATTGTGGTAGGAATCAGCTGGGCGAGGAACACAGGTTTGCAAGGGGTCACAGATGCAGGGTTTTAGCCTCAGGTTTAGAATGTCATCTTTTTAGGAGGTTTTGGCTGGTTTTTTTAAGGTAAAAATGCTTCCCCCCTTTATTGCACATGGATGATGGTTGTGGCATCAGCACCATGGTCCCGGCATCGGCACCACAGTCCCCAGCCATGCCAATGCCATCGCAGAAGAAAACTCCCGTCTCACTTTGCAAAGTGCTGGCAAATAAATGGAGATGTTAAAGAGAGAAGCTTGGCGGAAACGGGGAGTTAATGCAAATTTTTTTAAAAAAAAGGCTGTTGAGTGCTCCCTTCGAGTGCCTGGTTTTCTTGCATTTGTCCCACTCTCATTTGGGCTGGTTTTGGTCAGTTTTGGCATTGGTTTTGATCATTTTTTGGAGTTGAGTTTGGCCTTTTTTGGGTTGGCATTAGCTATTTTTTGGCTTGGTTTTGGCCATTTGTTAGGTTGTTTTTGCCATTTTTTGGGTTGGTTTAGGCCATTTTTCAGGTTGGTTTTGGCCATTTTTTGGGTTGGTTTCGGTCAGTTTTGGGGTTGGTTGTGATCATTTTTTGGATTGGTGTTCGCCATTTTTTCGGTTGGTTTAGGCCATTTTTCAGGTTGGTTTTGACCATTTTCAGGTTGGTTTTGGTCAGGTTTTGGGTTGATTTTGGCCATTTTTGAGGTTGGTTTTGGCCATTTTTTGGGTTAGTTTTGGCCATTTTTGAGGTTGGTTTTGGCCATTTTTTGAGTTGGTTTTGGCCATTTTTTGGGTTGGTTTTGGTCAGGTTTTGGGTTGATTTTGGCCATTTTTTGGGTTCATTTCAGTCAGTTTTTTGGTTGGTTTTCACCATTTTTTGAGTTGGTATTGGCCATTTTTTGGTTGGTTTTGGCCATTTTTTGGGTTGGTTTTGGCCATTTTTTGGGTTGATTTTGGCCATTTTTTGGGTGGGTTTTTCTCTTTTTTGGGTCACCCGTCTCCGTCTTCAGCCGATTCTCCCCCCGTTCTCTCCAGGTGAACCTGGACCTCAGCTCCCTCCTGGACGGTGAGGACAAGAAGTCCAAGAACAAGCGGGGCGTCCTCCCCAAACACGCCACCAACATCATGCGCTCCTGGCTCTTCCAGCACCTCATGGTGAGCACCGCCACTGCCAAGACACCCTTCAAACTGGGGAAAAAAACCCCAAACACACCCCAAAATGCACAAACCGAGGTGGTGCTTTGTCTGAGATTTTATTCAGAGGCACCAAGTGGCTTTTGGGTTTATTTCGGGAGGATCTGGGGAGTGATCGTTTCCAGCGCAGGTGGCAAAAAACCTTCCCTTCATGCACGAAGAAGCAGAGAAAACCGGAGAGGAACTTTCCATCAGGAGGGCTGAAGAAGGGCAAAAAGCGTAAAAAACCCCCCCTTTTTCCTCAGCAATTTGGCCAAAAAACATCACTCCAAAGCTCGTTGTGAAGAGTTGCAGAAGAGGTGGCCAGAACTTTGGGCAACTTCCATGGTAGCAGCAAGACAGAAGATAACAGCCCCAAAGACCAAACATGGCCCAGGACGTGGCTGGGAACTTCCCAGCCTTTTTTCAAGAGGAAATTTAGGATTTATTGTGTTGAGGACAAGAGCACTTTGGATTCCCCATGAGATTTCTCCATCTGGCACCATAAATCATTTCGTTTTTAACCAAATGGTATCGGTGCTCGTTGTTTGATGGGGTTGGGGAGTTTTGTAGCATCAGCCGGAGGGAGGAATCCTGGCAATAATATGCCAAAATTGGAGATGCTTTTGCCAAAAATGGTCATTTTGGAACCACTTTGGCATCCCCAAGGCCCTGGTCAAGGAAATCACCCTGTTTTGGGGGGGAAATGAGCCATGTAATTCAACACTGGCTTGGGGCCCCGAAAAATGACACCGGGGAGTGGTGGCTTGATAGTAATTTCAGTTCTGGTTTGATAATAATTTCATTTTGGTGGTTGGAAAGGAGGATTTGAGCCAAGTTGGGTGGGAGATGAAGCTTTGGGTACTGGTAGCGTCCTACTGGAGGTGTTTCTGAGGGTTTTCTTAATGCTCCTCACAAGGAGCCTTGTGGGTGATGATGTGTTTGGAAGCCCAAATCCCACCGTTACCGAGTTACTAGAAAATCACCAAAAACTTTACCAAAAAAATGAAATAATTGTATTTTCCCTCAAGGAAAATGAAAAAAGGGGTGTTTTTTTTTGAGCTCGGGGCTGCTGTTTTGCTCAGTGATGTCGTTTTGCTGCCCCATCTCTGTTTTTTCCAGCACCCCTACCCCACCGAGGACGAGAAGCGGCAAATCGCTGCCCAAACCAACCTGACCCTCTTGCAAGTCAACAACTGGTGAGCTGCTCGCTGGCTTGACACATTTCTTTCATGCTATTCTGGGGTAAATAATGCTATTTTTGGGACGGGGGGTAACGTGGGCGGTTTTGAGGGGATTTCTGGGAGGCGGAGTGGGGTGCGTTGAGTTGGCAGCGCTCATTTGCGATGGCTCAGCGCCCTCTGCTGGCAAAGCGGTGCATAGCAGGCGCTCAAGTGCTGGAGAGACGAGCGTGATGCTGCGACATCCAACAAGTAACACAAAAAATATGAATGAAATGAAATTAAATGAAATGAAATTAAATTAAATTAAATTA
>NW_010167486.1:0-2175 GCF_000695765.1 Mesitornis unicolor
CAGGTCGGTGTACATGTACCCGGGGAACCCGCGGCGCCCCGGCACCTCCTCCCGGGCGGCCGACACCTGCGGGATGGGGTGGCGTTAGGGGAGGGGGCGATCAAGCACCCCCAGCACCCATGGGCAACCTCAGCACCCCGGGTACCCCAAGCACCATGGGCTCCCTTAGCACCCCAAACATTCCCGGCACTGTGGGATCCCCAAGCATCCTGGGTACCCCAAGTACCCAAGGCATCCCAAATACCCTGGGCAACCCAACCACCCCCAGGACCCTGGGCACCCCAAGCAGCCCCAGAACCCTAAGTATTGTGGGCACCCCGAGCACCTTGACCGTCCCCAGCACCCCAGGCATTCCCAAGTACCCAAGCATCCTGAACACCCCGAGCACCCTCTAGCACCCTGGACACCCCAAGCACCCCTGGAACCCCAAGCATCCCAAGTACCCCAAGTATTCTGGGCAACCCCAGCACCCCGGGTACCCCCAGCACCCAAGCATCCTGGGCTCCACAAGAACCCCAGGCACCCTGAGCACCCCCCAGCACCCTGGTTACCCCAAGCACCCAAGGCATCCCAAGTATCCCAGGGACCCCAAGCACCTCCTAGCACTCCAGGACTCTGAGTACCCTGAGCACCCCGCAGCACCCTGAGCACTCCAGGTACCTCAAATACCCCAGGCATCCCAAGTATCCTGGGCACCGCAAGCACTCCCCAGCACCCCAGGCATTCCAAGTACCTCAAGTATATGGGACACCCTGAGCATCCTGGGCACTCCCTGCACACCCCACACATTCTGGGTACCCCAGGCACCCCAGACACCCTGAGCAACCCAGACATCCCAAGTACCCAAGCACCCAGGGAACCCCAAGCACCCTGACCACTCTACACAACCCAGACACACTGAGCACCCTGGGCATCCCAAGCACTCGCTGCGGGCAGCCCCCTGCCCCGCTGACCTCACGCAGGGCCTCGGCGTAGGAGCTCATGTCGGTGAGGATCACCAGCACATGCTTCTCGCACTGATATGCCAGGAACTCGGCCGTGGTGAGCGCCAGGCGCGGGGTGATGATCCGCTCGATCCTGGGGACGGGGATCCCTCGATCCAGTACAGCCCCCTCAGAGCATCCCCGGGGAGGAGGAGGAGAGGAGGAGAGGGAGAAAAGAGGAGAAGGGGAGAGAGGGGGAAATAAGGAGGAGGAGAAGGAAAAGGGGGAAAAGAAGGAGAAAAAAGAAGGGAAAAAGGGGGGAAAGTGGCGGGAAGGGGAAAAAGGGAAAAAGGGAAAACGGGAAAAAAGAAGAAAAAGAGAAAGGGAAAAAAGGAAAAAGGGAGAAAAGGGGCAGGAAGGGGAAAAAGGGAAAAAAGAAAAAGGGAAAAAGGGAAAAAGGGAAAAAGGGAAAAAGGGAAAAAGGGAAAAAGGGAAAAAGAAGGAGAAGGAGAAGGAAGAGGAAGAGGAAGAGGAGCAGGATAAGGAAAAAAGAGGAGGAGGAAGAGGAGGAAAAGGAGGAGAAAGAGAAAGAGGAAGAGGAGGAAAAGGAGGAGAAAGAGAAAGAGGAAGAGGAGGAAAAGGAGGAGAAAGAGAAAGAGGAAGAGGAGGAAAAGGAGGAGAAAGAGAAAGAGGAAGAGGGAAGAGGCAGACGTTCTCCATGGAGCCGTTCTCCTCGAAGTCCGACTTGAAGAAGCGAGCGGTCTCCATGTTCACCTGCCCGTGCAGGACGAGGATCCGCTCAGGGGGAAACTGAGGCAGGCGGGGACCGGGCCGGGCCGGGCCGTCCCCTCCCGTCCCCCACTCACTCCCATGGCAGCGAAGACGATGGCGAAGTTGTCCTCATGGTAGTCCACCACGTCCTTGGATTTCTTCACCAGCCCGGCCTGACGGCAGATCTGGGCTGCGATCTGCAGCGGGAGGGGGACAGGGGGGCAGCACCCGTTGCCGAGACACCCCCAGAGGGGTCACAAACTCCCCCGGACCCCGACACGGCCCCACATCACCCAGAGCGCCCCTCCAACCCCAACACAGCTCTTGGTGTAACTTCACCCCCTCGCTGTGCAGATGGGGAAACTGAGGCACGGGGAAACCTGCGTGGCTTGGAAGGGTCAGAGAACCAAAGAGCCACCCCAAAAGGTGGGTTTGGGGCCTCACAGGGACCCACCTCGTTGTGGGGGAGCCCGGCAGCGGA
>NW_010167487.1:0-899 GCF_000695765.1 Mesitornis unicolor
TCCCCTCATCCAGATCATTGATCAAGATGTTTAAGCCACACTGGTTTCACCCCCGTAGAAAATCAGTGCTAGTGAAACAGTCGGCTTTACAAGAAAGCACAGTGCCATCTTATTCCCTCCTTTTTCACTTTAATGTGAAATAAAAACCAACAGGAGAGCCAAGGATCCCTACAGACAGTCAGAGGAAACACCTTTTGCTTCACTACTTGCTTTTAGCAATGAGAACTTGCTGCAACACAACTCTGTTGTAAAATCCAGTTCACTCAAAGTCCAGTAGCTTGCATGAAGGGAGCTCTCCTCAGTTTTCAGAGGGCTGCTAACACCTTCAGGATGCTTTATATCAAAGACTGAATTCAAAGTGTTTCACAGCTCAAGTATTTATTATTCCCCTTACTCCGCTAAAAATGATCAATTTAAAGACAGACTGTTCACATTGTATTTTAGTCACTGCTTTTAGAGTATTGTTAGTGAGACTTAAGAGTCAGTCTGTTTTTCCAATTACACAACTTTTTGAAAATTGGGAACTGAATCGGTATTTTGAACTCGTGTTGTGCATCATAAATGCACAAGCAGCAGGATGTGAGCTCTAAACCAGCCTTTAAATGACAAAACTGAGCATAAATCAAACCCCACTATGTAAAGCCCCAAAGAGCAAAGACCAGATTTGTTTTAGCAGTGAAGAGGTACAACCCTGCTACCATGGCAGTGTGACACAACTTTCCGAATGGGCCACAAAGCATTCAGGAGAAAAAGAAATATCAATATATATATATTCATCAGCTTTTGCCAGCCCCTGGTGTTCAGGCTCCACAATGCAATACATGAACAACTGTTTCTGTGGCCCTCATTTTTTAATGTGACTTCTGGTGATGCCAACTCTTTACAAAGTGTCCCACTGA
>NW_010167487.1:933-4374 GCF_000695765.1 Mesitornis unicolor
TTTCCTCCCACGGACAATTTACTTTACCCATGGATTTGGCATCAACAGCCACATTTGTGGTTACACGAGCTTTATCTTCACTGATAACAGAGAATGAATGAAAAAGGCTTCTCACTCCAGTAGCTCCATGCTCCTTTTTAAATTGAAACCTAGGTAAGGGGGCTGTGTTCTGCACCACAGAACCAACTTGTGATTACAAAGAAAGAACAAACAAAGCATGCAAAACAGAAACCAAAATGAAAGTTTCATTCTGTGACCTGGTCATAACAACCACAGCAACTTCTGGGAACCGTCCTGAGGACCCAAGGGTGCCCACCAGTTCACACACAGCAGACACAGCGCAGCTTTTTGAGATCCCCAGGAGACCAAACACTTCTCACCTCCAACTACACCTCAGTCTTGTCAGCGCTGCACTGAAGAAGACCAACACCATCCTGGGCTGTCCCAGCACTGGTGTGGGCAGCAGGAGCAGGGCAGGGATCATCCCCTGTGCTGGGCCCTGCCGAGGCCTCACCTCAAATCCTGGGGTCAGTGTTGGGCCCCTCACTCCCAGAAGGACATTGAGGGGCTGGAGCATGGCCAGAGAAGGGCAACGGAGCTGGGGAGGGGGCTGGAGCAGCCAAATGATCACATTCGGGCTCGGGTCACTGGTTGGAGCCCTCACACACTGGTTGGCCATCAGTAACCCCATGCGTGTCCCAGCAGGGTGAGAGTCACGTCTGTGTAGCAAGGAGGGGTCGGTCTCTACTCCCCATAACAAGCGATGGGACGGGAGGAAATGGCCTCAAGTTGTGCCAGGGGAGGGTGAGGTTGGATCTGAGGGAAAATTTCTTCCACAAAGGGTTCTCAGGGCCTGGCAGGGGCTGCCCAGGGCAGTGGGGGAGTCCCTATCCCTGGAGGGGTTCACAAACCGTGTGGATGTGGCACTTGAGGACGTGGTTTATGGCCATGGTGGGGTTGGGTTGACGTTGGACTGGATGATCTTGGAGGTCTCTTCCAACCTTAATGACTCTGTGATAAATGGACTTCACCGTCTCCATTCCCTTCCCATCCCTGAGCCTGCACTCCCCGTGTGCCTTATCAGAAAACCACAGCCAGGGCAATAATTGGTTTTGTGGGCTGCTGTGAGGTTTTCCACCTAAGGCAATCGCTCCACTGCAAATCACAAGAGTAAGCACAGCTTTTCCCTATATAGCATCAGGAAATCACCCCAGAGCGAGCTCAGTCTGCTGTTTTGTGAGATGGCCCTAAGGAAATCAGAACCCTTGGAGCTACTGCTGTAAGCTGAGGTCACACCATGAAAACAGCTTCCTCAATTCAGGTAGGATTTTAATGCTACAGAGGTTGTTCCTGTCTAAAAGTATCTCCAGGCAGTTCAAGGAAGGACCTCAGCACAGGAATCCAACACACAGATTTAAAAGAAAAATAACAAAGATTAGACCAGAGGCGAAGCATGGATTAAAAAACAAATCCTCGCAGCAGCAACAAACCCCAGCCATGCTCTAGTCTACGTCTAACCCCTGATCCAGTCCTCAAAGGAGACGGTGAAGGCAGACACACCACCACCACACACCTTGATGGTTTTAAAGGTCTTTTCCAACCATAATGATATCATGACTCCTTTCTTCTGCAATGGAGACTTCTCCAGTGCTCTGCTGGTGGATGTAAGATGACAAAGCCTCTCTATCACTGTTTAAGAGCATTTAAGATCCACAGATCCATCCCCTCTATGCACTTCTGCCTCATTCAGCATCCACAGAATCACTAGGGTTGGAAAAGACCTCCAAGATCAAGTCCAACCATCAACATCTACTGGTAGTAGGTCAGGTTTTTCCAGATAATGTTATTAAATAAATCATCAGCCTGGTATCAGTTCTCACCCTGCCTGCTTTCCCAAATCTGGACTACCTATTTCTGCCAGAGCCATGACAAAGCTGCCACAAAGCTGTCACAGAGAGGACTGACCACCAGTATCTGCAGACAGAACGACCCCATCAACACTCGGTGAAGACAGATTAATAAACTATATTAATTTAGAACTACAGGAGCTGAGCTCTTCTGTACCAATTCACAGCCATTATACGCCGTAAATTTACTCTTCCAGTGAACATCTGGGGGTGCAGGGCGGTTTCACCAGGGGCCATAAGGAAAGAGCACCTCAGAAGTCACTTTGATATAAACATTACCATTTTCTTAACTACATTTCTATTGACAGGAAAATAAGCAGAGACAAAGAGACAGCAGCAGCTTAAAGAGACGATCACAGGGGCTGAGGGAGCTCTAACAGGGAATAAGGCCACACAGAAATGTGTATTATTAAAACGCTCTTGTTTCTGTTTTACTTACTCTATGCAATCCTTGGCAGTGAGCTCAGATGCTTGAACCCCAGTGACTAACTACAGCCATTAAGACACTGGAACATCTTTATTTGGCTGTCCTGTCTCTTCCTTGGAATTTATTAAGCTTGTGGTAATAAAAAAAAATTTAAAAATTAAAAAATAAACTAAAAAGTGGCTCCTTGGTTTTGAGAGTTCACTTCACATCACACAACACGAGACTTGTGTTCAGTGGTGGTTTAAACGCCACCCAAGGTAAAATGTGAGTTTCCACACATTGCAGCTCTGGGTGTGCTCCAAAAGTGGGGGAAACACAAACTTAATTTGAGTGCTGGGAACAGCATCGAGACCGACACCACGTTTAATCTCACCATCAGAGCCAGGCACCTCATCTGAGGTAACGCAGGAGGCTGCGGCGCTTTGAAGCTCAATGACAACTTGAATGGGATTCAGGATTGGAAACCAGAACAAGAGGAACCCGAGCTGCACCCTTGGCTGCGAGGAAAATGTAGGGCACAGGAAAACTTCAAGGCTTCTTCATCCGAACTGGGGCTCTGTCCTCCAAAGTACTCACAGGGTTCCCAGTCTGGGGTCCATCTTCAAACGTGCTAAATTTGTCCGCTATTCTTCAGTCCTTAAAGGCGCTGTTGGAAAATGTGAGTTATCCCAGGAGCCCACACAGCTGCCTGGCAATGTGACCCCAGCTATGGCAGTGACCTGCGTCCTCCTGCGCGCTCTGCCAACCCACTGCGTGCTGCCCTTGCAGCCACGTCCTTCAACCAGACTTGAGCCCCATCAGGACACAGAAGGAGGTGTGATAAAACACCACGGAGAAATTTCCAGCAGCCCCTACCATCATTCTGTCACCTTGCAGATGTTTATAAATAAAACATTTATTCAAATTTTTCTGGAAAATAAAATTTCATGACTCTGTTTCATATCACTGAAAATAAACAAAAAGATTAAATAAAAAAACCCCTTTGAATCGCATTTAACCTCAATCAGTTATCACAAACGGGTGTGAAAGAGCGAGCAGCTAATTGGGTTATGCATTATATCATAAATCACAGCATGTTGGGTTGGAGGGACCTTTACAGCTGATCCA
>NW_010167488.1:0-1392 GCF_000695765.1 Mesitornis unicolor
TCACCGCACCAGGCGAGCCATCTCTTCCCTTTGGGAAAGCTTATGAGGATCCTTTTCTCCAGGTCTTCTTCTACCCAAAACAATCCGAGACATAGTCAGAGGCGGAGAATCCAGGCAGGTCAGAGCCTTCGGAAAGAGGTGGAAGAGGGGAAAAGCCCGGCGCTCAAACAATCGCTAGTTTCAGCTTTGCCGGGGCTGATGCTCATTAACAATACTCCACAGTTGCAAGGGCTACGAGAGTGCCAAGCATTCCCCCATCCTCAGTAATCCACAGTGCAGCCAATCATGCCACATTTCTGCTAAGAAAGAAAAAAGGGGATGCCACTCCATCAGCTAGCGCTGGGGAAGCAGAGAAAAATCAAACTGCTGCTCTTCCCTCCATTCATCTCCAAACTGGTGAGCCCTCGCCGAGCGAGCTCTCTCCCGGCGCGCACACACTCACGCTCGCACACACACACGCACACTCTCGCACACGCCGCCAGACAATAATCAGGAATCTCAGTGGTCTGACTATTGACAGTAATATCCGAGGATGTTTTCAGGGAGAATAGTGCACCCTTATGAAAGAAGCTCGGAAATAAAAAAATAAAAAATAACCATGCTTGCGAAGAGCAGGGCTATGCAAATCTGCAGTCTCCAAACAGCAAATCGCTGAAGCTTGGATGCAATGCAGAGGACGAGCCTATGTTAAAGAGGGAGACTGAGTTCAGCTCCCACACAGTCGCGCTGCCTCGCTTCTGCCTTTCGGGAGCAGAGCACCGCCAGAACGTGGCTCCCGGGCCGCGGCGGAGCCCCCCCCCCCGCCCCCCGTCCCCCCCCCCCCCCCAGCCGTGCCGCGGAGTCAGCAGCACAGCGGAAGCATTTCCCCTCCTCTGGTAGTTCAGATGTGCCAGTGCCTTGAAAACCCACTTTCATCTTTAAAAGAACAATTTCGGGTCTTTTAATTGGCTTAAACTTCGCCCATTAGATGTTTGCCTCTGCCTATTCCAACACCGGCTTTGATTATCCGGTAATTACACACACGGCGCCTAACAAAGAGTGGGGGTTTTTTTTCCAGCACTACTCGACCACCGCACCTCAGCTGGGCTGAAAAAAAACGTTTCTGGGCTGAGGCCCCCACCCCACCGCCTCCTCCAGCTGCAGGGCGGTGCCGGCAGCGCCCGCATCGCCCCCGGGGTGCGGGGCTCCTCCCCCCCTGCCGCGCACCCGCCCCGAAAACAGCAGGAAGGTCTGTACTACCCCCACCCCCGAAGCCGAGGGTGGGAGATGTCACGTTTAAAAGTGAAGGTCTGCGTTTAAAGGGGAAAAAAACACTTCACCCCTGGGCGTATCCCCCGTTCCCTCTCCCCGTCCCTCCCCGGAGCCGGCCGCGGGAGGGGCAGCCCCCGCAGT
>NW_010167488.1:1459-13203 GCF_000695765.1 Mesitornis unicolor
TCCCCTCCTCTCTCCCTCCCTCCCTCTCTCTCTCCACCGCTTCCAGCCTGCCGCAGATCTTGTGCCATGCCTTCAGCAGCATGAGATCATGGGTGCGGATGCGTGAGAGGGCGAGCAGCGGGTGCGATAATGCTTTTTGATACATTGCGCGTCAATTTAAACGCAAACCACAGCAATTTTCTGAGGATGCGAATTCATACGGATGCGAAAGGAAGTCACAACCCTTACTCAGCTGCGTAGGCTTAGGAAAGAGAAAGGTATTTCGTCCAGGCTTTGCTCAGCCCCGGGCGGAGTGCTGTCCCCAGAGAAGAGAAACGCCCTTCCCTCTGCTGGGGACTGCACCCCGCGGCGAAAGGACCCCAAAACCACCAGAGCAGGGGCGAGGGAGAGGCAGATCCTGCCCTGCCTCGGGGGCGGTGCACTTTACACCCCCTCCCCGCCTGGACGCACCGCACCGCACCGCAGCCTCGCTGCGTACTGCAAGTTTTTCAAAAAGCGCCAGGGTATATTGTAAAAAACATCACAACTCAGTGATGAAAGAGCTCAAAACAAGCAAACAAACAAACAAACAAAAAATACCCACAGACTTAGCACACAATCTCTTTCTGCGCTTCGTGGAAGCCCGCAAGAGCAAGAGATGTGGGAGCGGTGCAGGGGCCTCGGCAGGTCTCACCCAACCCAGCCCCACACGCCGGCCTCGGGGGAGCGGTCCTTCGGACAGGGGTTACCCTCCACCACCGCAGGGAAAGGCAGCTTATACGGAAGTCAGTGACTCTTCCAACCTGTCTTAAGAAGCCTTACTGTAAAGGAAGAAACCCCAATTTTCCAAACTATCAGCTCGCAAGTGCCGTTCAGTATCATCTCTTAAAAAAAAAAATAAAATACAATAAATTCCCTACGTTTCAGAGTGAGGGAAAGAAGGAAAAATGTAAAAAATCTTAAAGAAATATCAGCCTGGATTCACCAATTCACCCAAAATTAAAGATGTGTATTTCCGTTCATGCAAGTAGTAGGTGCTAGAAATTTTATCCATAAATACCACTAGATTTGCTATCAATCTGACTCAGGAAACAATATTTCAGTCAGTCACTGGAACCAGTTTTTCAGTAAACTGTTCACACATTGCTGCCGTTTTAGAAACATGCAGTAGTTAACTGCCTGTTCTTAATGATTTCAGACATCCTACAGACGAGTAACTTAAAATTGTTATCACTTCACTGAAATGGGAAGCCAGTATTGCCAACTGTGTAACGATACAGTTGGCAACACAGGTGTTCAGATACGATTTCAGTTGGCAAATCCTTTCTGGGCTAACTTCTGCTTGGCTGTTTTAAGTCCTCCATCAAGAGCTGTATTCTGCTATCTCTCGGCATCTGAGGAAAGCCCCGCTGGCTCCCCATGGCAGGGTTCCCATTAGGAATAACCTTCCAACAGAGGCTTTCTGCAGATCCCTTCCAGCCCAAGCACAGTTTATTCGACTAAGATACACCTTGGTGTGGGTACAGTAGGACTCTGTGCAGGTGTTCTTTCACTGTGATGTTGGCTATGTTTTTAGCTTGAGCACCTCAATCTATATTCTCACTCCATCTGCCACCTTCTCTGTCAGGGAGGCCTAAAGTGCTTAAATATCAAGGACAAGTGAATAAAATGTTTGGGTACTTCAAAGGTACTTCATTTAATATGTTACTGAAGATAAAAAGGGTGTTTAAGTACTCAGTATTATTAAATGTGTACTATTTATGCAGTGCACACACATACCTGCCGCTAAAGTTTCTAGTTTAAATCTGTGTTTGGAGACTACTTTGAGAATTTTTTTCATCAGATGGATTATAATGGGTCATTTTTAGGTGTTACATTATGATGTTAAACACTACATAGGGACAGTTAAATTAATGGATTATTTTGCTGCTGCCTATCCAGACCAAGGGTTGAGGACAAAGGCCAATCTCCACAAAGATGTTTAGGAGCCTAACTCTTATTTAAGCACGCTGTAAAAATGTGAATGGGTAGAGTGACACCTAAGTAGGCATTCCCTTCTGGATCTGGCAATGTGCTCAGCACCTTGTGTGTATTGGCTTTAATTTTAATAGCATTTGATATTTTCCTGGCTCTGCACTCTGAACCACAGAGAAAAGCAAGAGGGGGGCTATTCAAGTTTCATTGAGGAGAAAGGTGATCTAATGCAGTGCATGGGTGAGAAATGGGAAGAAGTATTTTGTGGAAAAGATCCTAAAAAGGTTGAAAATATAAAGGATAACAGGAAGAGGAAAAAGAAGTTGAAGGAAATTCATATGAAAGCAAAGGAAGGGGACAGGAAGGCAAAAGAAAGAAATTCCAGAAGTAAAATCTGCTGCTGCTCAGATTTTTTTTGTGGTAACAGCAAGCACTTCTTTCCAATTTGAAGCAAATCTTGGTAGTCAGATACTTCTATTCTTTTCATGTTTTATTTAAAAAGCTTAATTGGGTGTCTTAGCACTCAGAGTGAGGCTTTTTAATGAAAAGTAAAAGTTAAAAGCATCTGCAAGTAAACATTATGAAAACCAATGGTAAGTAGCATTTCTTATTTAAAATACTTTCTTTTTTACCCTCTGCTGACATAAGAGTGAGATGAATCTTTGTTAGTTGAGGACTAGCTGAATTTGAAACAACCTGGTTTTAATCCCCAAGGGCACAGAATCATGTACTCACAACCAATCGACATTGTGGTATCAGTCTGCGAAGGTTCACTCAAAGGAGGAAGAAGTGGTACAAAAGAAGGCAATAAACAAGTTAGTGTAAACAAATAAATGCCCCATTGCAGGCATAGCAAATAAAGTGTGAAAACAAACTAGTGTTCACAAGGTAGTTTTTCGTACTTTAGAAATTTAGATAGTGAAAGCTAATGTAATGGGGTTTTTTAACCCCATTTAACACTTACCCTGTGCAGGTCACATTGGTAGGAAATATGACTTTTAATCATGTTATTTCCACCAAATGAACTCTGTTAATACCAGTAGGTTCCTAGGTTTATGAGCAAGAATATCCTTAATTGTAAAAACACATCTTTTCCTGGCTTCTTCTAATGTCATTATCCTATGAACTCCAAATGCTCCTAAAGAAGATTTAACAAACAAAAATTATACTTCCACAAGTATAATTCACATTACTTCCTCAAATAAAATTAGACACTTCTTGCTAGTACAACCATGGTTGTACACCCTGGGTCTTGTCAAAACAGGTGTATCACTTAAAACAACAACTTTGGTGACACTAGTAAAACTTTTGTGCAGGCTATGCCTTAGGCTAGCAGAAGTTGTCAGTAAAATTCAGGATTCCTCTAGGTTCAGTGCTGCCTTATCCAACCAGGGTTTCTCTGGCCACGGCTGTCCTCCAGAGATGAAATCCTGCACCTCCTGTTGCAACATCCACTCTTAAACCCCTGAAGCTCAAGTGCTCTCCAGCAAACTCAGATAAAAAAAACCCAAAACCCTCTAGAAATATATAGATATATTACAGGTAATACTATTCAATGAACACTTCAACACCTTTTCGGTGTTTTTCTAGTACAGCTTTTTTCCACTACTGGTTATGGAAACTCATCTCATTTGAAAACCTTTGTGGACATTTTGTGATTGCTATTAAGTTGGTGAGAATTTATGTTTCTCCATCCTACAGACAGTGGCTCAGAGAAGAAAATGTTCAAGCTAATGTTTCCATTTCCCACTATAACTCTCAAGAATTTAACGACCTATACACAAGATCTCCTAATACTAAAAATACATGATTTTCAGACATTTCAATGTCTAATAACATTGCAGGTGTTAATTTTCCTCTTTTAAACATCAGAGAATGCTTCTTTCAAAAGCAAATGAATTGCAAGATACTTAACCTACACCTGTCATCTGTGTATAACTGTGGCCAGTTTGTGTCCTAACCCTACGTAACTGAGGGCAGAAACCTTTTGTCTTAGAAAAGAAGCCAATAAACATTATCATTTTAACTATGACTTGGAAGGTAAAAAAACATAATTCTAGGAGAAATGGATAGAGTATTTGTGCAGTTGTAAAACACACAGAAATTCAAATTTTTGGTGCCTATTTAAAAAAGATGAAGTTTACAATGGAAATACTTCAGCTGTTTTCTCTGTAGTGCAGCTATTCTCTCTATATGTATAGTACCAAATAAATCCTGGTATAAGTCTTTCTGTCCATAAATCTGTCCATCCAAATAGACTTAAATTTTCATAATAAATGTTTCTTGACTCTATGTCTATATAAAAACTGAAATTCTTTCTCTCCATTCCTTGCTGTAAAAAGCAAGTTGATTTTTATTTTGGTTCATTTTATTGAAACCATGAACATAAGCCAGAACCTTTCAATTTAGAAAAGAAGCGGCTGGTAGGAGAACATTTTCCAAAGGGGAATATTGACTCTGAAAAGAAGCTCCCTCTTGGTCTGTAATAGCCTTGGTTGGTCCATCAGTTGTCAGGGCACTCTGCCAAGTTCATCTACCATTACTTGCATTAGCCTGGGTTTGACCTGCCTTGAGGAGGATGGCTTATACTCCACTAAGGGTTGTCTTTTGCGGGCTGCCAGTGCTGCAATGTTATCAAATTTTGTATTTTCTTTTTTTTTTTTAATCTAACTTTGTGCAAAGGGTGCTAACACTTTGGCTTGGTTCCCCCTTCCATCCCAGTATAAAGCCACAGGAATTAAAGCCAAATCCACATGTATATACATGGAGGTATTTAAGAGATTTGTAGTCCTGTATCAAGCAGGGCAGGCTGTACTCATGTTCTCTCTGGACTACTGCATGAGCACTTAATTCTATGGGCAATTAGGCTGCCGCAAAACCTGCAAAAGTCTCTGATTTCTACCAGTGCTGCCGCAGGAATTGGCACTGCATTGACGCAGAAAAGAGAGATGCCTGACTACAGCTTAAATGCTACTAATTTGAACTCCTCAGCAAATACTCCAGCTAGGGGGAAAAAAAAAAGAGGAAAAAAGAACCACAAAAATAGGTCGAAAATTAGTCATCAAGAAGTTTGATGAGATCAGTGACAGGTGCCAATAACAGAACCCAGCATTGTGCTCTTTTACATCTACTAGAAGAATTTGAATTGTATGCAAAACCTATTTGTTTATAAAGGCCTTGAGAAACAGGAAAAATATATGAAAAGTGTGTGTATTGTGTTGTCTGCAGCTCTTGTTATGGCTTACCATTCATAATACTTGAAATATTAAATGCCATGTCAGGGCCCAGCTCACACTAGACTCAAAGTGCAATGGCCCTAAAATGGGGAAATTGAGTTTAAAGACCCTGCAAGGCAAAGTTGATTGCTTTTTTTTTTTTTTTTTAATTTTGGTGGGAAGCCCACTCATAGCCAGAAGAGTCCTAAATGATGTTTGTGGAGTTCCTAATGTTAGTAACAGTCAGGGATGCATTTTTAAGCAGATTTTCATGACAGGATTTATAAGATATCTCCCATCATGATTTATGATCATCACCCTACCCTGCCCCGTCTTGGCCATGAGAAGAGGATGTACAGTGGAGTTCCACCTCCTGCTTTCCCTGAATGCATTAGTCCTGTAACAATATTGGCAAAAAAAGGGGTAAGGTACAGCAAGCTGCTACCATTCTGTCCACTCTTGTAGTTCAAGACATTGCTTTAGACTCCAGATAGCAGTAGTGTTACAAGTCAGCTGTAGAAATGACTGAATTTAAAAGCAGAGTTGTAAGAAGACAGCATTAACTTTTGGCATTCATAACTTTAAACTGTCCAAATACTTATTTAACTTTAAGCTTCTTTCTTTCTTTTTTTTTCTCTCTCCCCCTCCGCCCCCGAAAATGTGTCACCATTGTGTAGAAACTGTATGTGTTTGTACTGCCAAGCAGATTTTCTATAGCTGAGTTATGAAGCTCAGAACTTACAGGTTTAAAATGGAAATGCTGACATAATCTTAAATGTAGTGGCACAAATACTGCCACTACAATAATCCTTGTAATCTAATATATTAGCCCTGGGGGGATGGAGACTCAATTGCTGGTCTCAGACAGCCTTTCTGAGGCTCAATTCAAATTGCATAATTTTTCTACATCCTTCAAGTTCTTAAAAATACATTTCAAATGCAGTATTGTATATTCCAAAATATTTGTTCTTCAGAGATTGATTTGACTTTTGTTTTACCACTTTAAAGAGATATATATGACCTCAGAAGCATGTGAAAAAACATTAATCAAGTTTATACTGTGTAACACTCTTTTGTGTTTGAAAGACTGACTTTTTTCCAGATTTCCTCAGTTACGTTGCCAAGATGATTCCCCTAGAGAGCCATGTGTTTATCTTGACAGGTGTTAGTGAGATCTGCGGAGTCTCAGTGGAATTGTTACTGGTTGCTTTGAGGTACAGTAGAAAACATTAAGTCTGCAAACTAATGAACTTACCTTATTACATTCTAAATAAAATAAACCATGGAGTAAGTTGGATTAATCTACTAATGCCTTTCTAATGAAGCTTTTATTGGGCATATGGTGTGGTCTTGCTATTTTCCTCATATAGCTAGCACAAGCAAAAACTCAAAACCTATGTGTATCTCTTCTGTTACATACCAGTACCAAAAGCTTGCTATATCACAATTATTTTCAGATTGTTACTTTGCTAGCTTAACTTTTGATTAACTTGCAAGACTAAATGGATCGGGAAAAAAAAAAGTCAAATTAAAAAAAGAAACAGGAGTCACTGCTCACAGAAGAGAAAAACATAACTGCTGTTCCTAGGGGAAAAATATAAACCACCACTGATAACTTATAATTACTTTAAAATGCTTTCTGTGACCTGTCTTGACAATGTCAGGGAATGATTAACTAAACATTGTAACTTGTGAAGTTAAATAATCATTCCTTAGTTACAGTCCATTAGTGTTTTCCAGCCCTGAGCTGTAACATGCTTTATTTTTGCAATGTTTATTAGAAGCAATAAAACAATAGCTGCTTTTAACAAAAAAAAGAATGTGTTTTAAGCAAGGTGAAACAAGATACCTCTATTTCAGCCAGCTATGCCTTTTGCTTTTAACTGTTACATTTTTTCTCTCTGTATATGTGCAAGGTCAGAACACAAGCAAAACCAGTCCTTAGTAACATTCATCTTCTGGGAACGTGCTGGGAACATAAACGCATAACAAGATCTCAAAGAATAGCCATATCTCATATACTTCAGCTTCGCTATACTATTTCAAATAGTTAATTTCCTTTTTTGAGTTTCTCACATAAAGTTTTGGTTTGCTTCCATGTTTGCAAATGCCCATTTGAGACAAAAAGATCTTTTCATAGTTAAGCTCGCATCTTCCTTTATTTACTTCAACAACAAATTAGCAGCCAAGTTTTTGTAGAGGATAAGAAAATAGATACAGTGAAAACAGAGTGAGAACAGTTTTTCTTTCCTTCAGCACTAGCAGCCAGAAACAGTATGAAAGCAATGGATCATGAAGAAAAAGCAATTTCCTACTTCAGGGATTAAGCAATGCCCTCTTTTGTAATGTTAAATGAAAGTTCTAGTGTTTTGATTTTTTTTTTCAAGTAATACTGATTTTTTTTCCCCCAATTTAAATAAATAGTCACTAGAGAAACTCCAACAGAGTCTCAAACACATCACTTTCTAGCCAGTCAATAACACAGACAAAACACTTTATGCTGTACTTCTCTGAGCAGGCCTATTGATAGGGCAAGAAAAATTAAGCTACTACAGAAGCCAAAGATAATTAACTTAACGAGGGAGAATATCTAGTGATACATACATTCTGTTCTTTTCCTAAGGACAAACATAGGGGATTCTGATATAGAAAATATACACTTTTGTTGAAGCATTCAGATAAGGACAGCCACCAACATTCTACTGTCATAGTACATGTCTCATCCAGTGACACTGTAAAATTAACTACTTCTGTGACTACACATGGCTAGGCTACCCTCTCACCTAAAACATTATCCTACACTTCCCTTTGGTAGTGTGGAAAAGATGGAGGTATCTGCCTCTGCCACAGCCTTTCAAGTGCAACCTCAGGCAAATCACTACAAAGCATTAGGCACTTAATAGCGAATTGACAAGCTAGGTCAATGTTATCTGTCACAAGGATAAAGATTATTTGCATGAGTAAGTCTTTGCAGAATTGCACTCTTCACAACCATGCTGAAAGGTTTCAAAGGCTTTCATCTTCAAGCGCAACTAAACAGTGCGTTGCGGGATTAAGTCTTCTACACTTACAAGTCTGTATCTATAATGCTCTAAGAATAATATTCAGTACAACATTAAAGCCAATACTGTGTTTAAAGCACTTTGAGATTGCTTCATGATAAATGCCAATGTTTATAATAATTATGGATGCGTGGGCCTTCCTCATTCTTTATATATATATGAGAATTCTGTACATATGTGATCAAATTTGCTTTATGGAACAACTTGTATGGGAAGGCATTCTCACTGTAAAGAGACTTTGTTGGACCAAGCTAATTCTCTCTAGGATATATACAAATAATAGCTGCAACTATTATGAAACTGGAAACAGAAAATCATTTAATTCATACCTGTGTTTTGGTGTTTAATGAATTACATTAAAAATTTTCTTAGCTTAGAAAAGGCACCTACTATATAATTAAAATGAAGAGTGTCAAACAACTTATCTTTAAAAAACAGGTTGTAATGGGAAAGAAAATGCAAGACTTTTCAGATGCAACTTGATGGCTCTATCAAAACTTGCTTAATTTTACCTATTTATTTCAGTGCATAATAAAGATGTACTCAGAGAAAAAATATACGATACATACATATTTTGAAAGGCTTAGAAACCTAGCAGTTTTGTTTTAACACCCTTGGATCTAATTTTGTTTCTAACAAGTAAAATGAGAAAAGAAGGGCTTTGAAAAGGATAATAGTCTGAAAAATGCTCTTTGAATCTTTGCACATCCTAAAACTATCACAAATTTCAACAGAAAATGTGGGTGCACTGCTGGCTATCTTTGGTTACACAGTTCAGCATTACTGCCCTGAAAAGCTTAGGGGTGTAATAAGCAGTGGGTTTTCATTAGGAAGTTTTCAAAAACCACCATATTGAACCACTGGCCTGTAATAGCTCTTCCACATTTAACAGGATGTCAGTTCCTGGAGCTGTTTTTCTTTTGATGCACACAAAGTACTGCCAGTAATTTAAATCAGAATTATGCCACACGCTGGAGGAAGACAATCACATAATATGAATTATCATGGTTTTTCCATACCCTGACTCTTGCAGAACTGTTGTTTTGTTAGTGGAGTTGGTACTGTATATGCTACTGATTTGTGGCTGCTTTGTTTAAAAAAAAAAGCTTAGTACCAATCTAGACTTTGTCATCCAGATTTATTGAACTGCTTTATGAAGCAGTGAAAGCAGTGGAGCTGAGAAAAAACTTGCAGTGAAACTTTTTTTCATTTAGTAACATGAAAAGGCCTCAAATTATTTGTAGTGAAAAATAAAGAAAACACATTATGAAAATTAAAGTATCACATTTAAAAATGAAATAATGCTCCCTTTCATAATTCTTTGTGGACTTGGTTTTAAAAAAAATAAATGCCTTTACTTCGTCACTATTTTTCAGTTGGGATGGAATAAATGCTCTCTCAAATACTTTCTTTTCAGTACTGCCTCTAAACCTAAAATTAGTTAATTCCTATAGCTCAAATCAGGGCACTTCACTCAAGAACACTCCTACTGTAAATAACACCCTGAAAGTCTTCACCTTATGTTCACTCAATTCCTACTCAAGGAACACAAAAGTACTGAAGGAAGATTAAATATTATTATATACATTTTAAATGATTGGTACTAAGAACCTCAGTTTCCATTTACTTTACTCCTGTAAGCTAGCTCTAATGAAAATACAATTGTTTTACCCTAAACGTTAATCCCCATTGCCAGATTTAAACTTACAATATTAGTATTAAAGCTCAGTGCAAGATGTGGGCATACCACCTGCATCAGATCAAGTGGCTGGAGATAAACCCTCTGTCAAGCATGTAACAGGGTTACAGCCTATGCACTGGGTATGCAAGAGGGCATGTGCTCTACATTTTGCTGCATAAAAGGGGGCCGTACCTGCCTTCAATCACATAACACAAAGCTTGGGATCAGGATCCCTGTTTCTTATCTTCTTATTGTAGCAGAAAGCAGCATTTGTACCTGCACTGCAATGCACTGTGTGCATTTTATGTATGAGTAACCCTCACTTGGCTGAGAGTGAACTTCTGCACTAGAATTACAGTCACACTAAAGGGTTATGAATTACAACTAAATCAAGAGTAGTGTTCATGTTGCCACACACTTTCAAGCTCCGATACATGTGCTCTGGTTGAAAGTCATAAAATCAGAGTTGAAGGACAGGTTGTTGGACGGTTTCAGCCAACATTCCATTCACCTGAATGGAATTTACACGAGCCAAAAAGTGTTAGAAGATTCTGGCAAAATCAATGTAAGCTATAACTTATTAGAAGCTATTTTAAATTTTCACCTACTTCACACTAATGATCAATTTATCATTAATGCAAGAAGAGATTTAGAGCAATGTTTACGCCATTAAAATAAGTATCTATTAGATATACAGTATATCCCACAAATGCATTTGCTTCTTGTGGAATTCCTCCAGAACACTGGATCTATCTACAGTAAAATATAAATATATATATATTTAACTGGTAATCAGATATTGAATTGCACAGGAGAAACAGGTTACAATCTTAAAAACTTCTAAAGTAACTTCTCTAGTCAAGATGGGCTTGAACTATACAACTCAGTACATGAAAAAAATGGTATATAAAATGTATCATTGTTAGTTTGCACTTCTTTCATTTTTTTCATCAAAGGAGATTTATAATGTGTAAGCAGTACAGCAAAGCCTCTGTGCCACTAAAGCAGCTCAGAAATAAGCAGATTCACGATATTAGCTTTCCAGAAAGAAAAATTCTAGTTATGCATTTGAAGAAGCTTGCTTCTTCTTTCCAGTACCGCTATAGTTCAGAGAAATGTTAGTTGTAAATATAACTAGCAGCAGGGAATTCCTGCATCACTACTCAATAAAGTCCCAGGTGGTAAACAATAGCTAAGTTTTTGTTAATTTATTTATAACCTCTGATGTAATCTCTTCATATGAAAAGGACAAACTGCTGTACCACTCAGGTTTCTGGTCACAGTGATGAGATCACCAGATATTTCATCAATGTTTAGCCATAGATAAATAAACCTCAATAGGAAATTTTCTGGCCTAGGTGACTATTAACACAAGGACTAAGAAAACTCAGAGCATTAAGACAAACCTGGCCACTAATCTGCAACGTATGATTTCTCTCTTGATACGAAAGAGTACCAAATTTCTAATTGCTGGTGAATAGGATAAGTCAAGCACTCTGAAATTAGTAAATATTGATCACTGAAATCTTGTTGTGGAAAACAGCAAATGTATTTTTCTACAAAATGAGGAGTTTATTGCATACCTTTTCAGTTGATCAATCTTCAGCAAATCATATTTATCTAATACATATATAGGAGAGTAAAATGATCAGTACTTCTTTTCTCTTTAGTTGCCTAGTTTTAATGTGAGCCTCCACACTTGAATGTGGTTCAGGGTGACACCGTGAATCTGCATCTGCTCACAGCATATCGGAATGTACAAACACAAGTATAGCCTGCAAAAATGTGAAGTAATTCTTTCCTTCAGCTCAGCATTCATAAAGCCTCAGCAGG
>NW_010167488.1:13234-32453 GCF_000695765.1 Mesitornis unicolor
AGACACCACACTCCGGGAAGACATGAGCCAACTGAGAGAAATGTGAGGAGAGAGACATGACCAGAGTTTAGAGAACATGAGCTAAGATAAAGCTTGAATGAATTAGGTTAGAAAGGAGACAGTTGAGATTGAACATGATAATAGCATTCAAACACATGAAAGGCTGTTTCAAAAGAATAAAGAAATAACCTGCTCTCAATAACAATGATGGATAGGACAAAAAGAAATGTGCTAAATTGCAGCAATTAAGATTCAGGGTAGTTATTATGAAAACCTTCTAGACAGGATTGTGAAGCACTATAAAAGATCACCTAGAAGACGTTGGAGTCTCGACTGTTAGAATTATTTCAGAACAGCATAGACACAAGTCTTTCTAGAATTACTCAAATATAATTGATTAACTTTTCGGGACTGGGATGATGTCCTGCAGTCCTTTTCATTTTTATATGTCTATGAATAGAACTCCTACATGCAGTCATTTGTGCTAGAAATTGTTAACTTCAGAAATGAAAATACTCTCCTCTAGGCCTCCTCTTGAAAAGAGCTGATGCAGAAATAAGTAGGAGTAAACTTCTTATCAACACCCTCTTTTGTCCCATATGTGATGTTACTAGAGATGACAGGTCTATTTCTCTGTTTGAAGAATTTCTTAGGAAAGAAAAATGAGGATAACCAACCTTATATAGGTTAATAGTAAACAAATGAATAGGAAAGCAAATATCACTTCACCTTAAATTCCTCTTCTAGATCACATAACAACTCCAAATAAATTCAAAAAAGCAGAAAACGCATCAAGCACAAAGATTTTTAGATCAGTAGAAAAGAAAGGAAGCATCATCCACTTTTGGTTTTAGAATAATATCCTGTGATATATGAACTTCTAGCTGACATACAGACGTACAAATATAACAGAATCACAGAATCACAGAACGTTAGGGATTGGAAGGGACCTCAAAAGATCATCTAGTCCAATCCCCCTGTCGGAACAGGAACACCTAGATGAGGTTGCACAGGAAGGCGTCCAGGCGCCTTCCTGTGCAACATATATATATACACACACACACATATATATATACACACACACACATATATAAGCGTGTTAGTGTATTTGTCAGCTTTTAACACTGACAAAAATTGTCATGATTAGACCTTATTTCCTATGGCTGGACCATATTTTTTACTATGACCTGCAACATGCATGACATTCAAACACTGTCATGTTCCTTTACTCAATGGGCTCAGTAGTATTAATGAATGATTAGTTCTCATGAGATTTAACCTCAATCATCCTATTTAGAAAAAAGTCCAGTTTCAAACCTTTTAAATTCTCTAATTACAATATTTTACTGAACAATATTTTAATTTCATTTTAGTCAACAATATTTCATGCTCTAATTGATTTTTTTCTCGGTAGCTTACCCCTGTTCAGATAGTTGTACATCGTGGTGTCCTATGTGAACTTACACGCAGCCACTTACATGTATTAAATGGAAAAGCACCCAGTGAACAGACTTGGAGAGCTGTCCAAGAAACTTTCAAACGTGAACTAAAACATGATGGAAAGAGCTTACTTTAAAATTTCAGATTAAAGCTGGAGTGAAATTTTCTTGCAATAGCTATAAGGGAGAAAACTATAGTCTCAATACAGGCAATGGATATTATTTATTGTTATTGACGATACGAAGTGGTAGAAATTCCCTGTCCCCTCACAAAGTTATGCCTCTGTAAATCTCCATCTGTTGCACCCTTGACAAGTGCCCTACTATGTATAATTTCTTCATTCTTTCCCTGATAAGTTGCACTGATTTGAAGAGTGAGAGAATATCTTCAGAGCAAGTTCTTGCTGCTTACATTCCCACTTGGAGATGACTTTGCCTTTTTGCTAGCATGTAAAGTATCTCAAGATTTGTCCCTCATTTATTAAATTCATTGGAGATTATGATGACTATTGAATTTCTTTTCATCAGGACATTCTCTTGTCAGTAATTCCCCATCCACTGTTCTTCAAAGAAACAGTTTCCTTTGATCCATATTGTAACTGAATCCCCACAACTTAAAAAAACAACAAAAACCTGTTGCAGGTCATTCCTCCACTGCTGATAGCTGCATCTCCATTCAAAAAAATTATCCCAAAATATACTTCTCAAGCAAGTGAGTCTTTCCTGACACCTTTTGCATAACCTTCATGCTTCATAGTACTTTTCTGCCATTTTCTAAATATAGATTTAAAAACAATTAATCTTGGTTCATGGTTCTATTCCAGATTCTTCATCGGGATAATACATCTAGATAACATAAAATATCTAAAGAATACAAGAATTGTCATGAAAAAAAATAAGAGTTGAATAAAAATAAACCTCATGATTATCTAATTAAATTCACAGCTGCAATGTCATACCCATCAAATACAAGAATCAGCATTACTAGAGGAATGTGAAAAACTTATCCAACAGGATGCCATCACAAGATCTAGGAAATACTGAAGGGGTATTGAAGGGATGTGCAGAAAGTACAACCAAAGAATGGAAAGAAGCAGAGAACCCAGAAAGAGAAATCCATAATATAATACAAAATAAAAGCTAGGAACATTTGACTTACCAGACTGTAATTCTATCTATAGACTCAAGCAATTGCAGAATACATGACTGCAAAATCTGTTAATTCACAATTACTTATTCTCTTAATAGACTCATGAAATAGATGCTTAAATTTAGTGCTGCTCTCCTTGAAAAGGAAAGAGAAGCTTTTTCCATCATATTTCAGAAAAGCTTCAGGACTGAAATGGAAAACATTTCAAATGGAAAGATCAAAGTTATCTCGTTTCATCCCAGAACACACAAAGCTAAAGAAATAAATTATTTTATTCTAGAAATACTCTGATTTCTTATACATAGGAAGCTTGACTTTTTGCCAAGATGGATGAAAAACTATACAGTTTCATTGATTCATAACTGTCCAATTATATACAGTCTTTCCTTACTGCTCCTGAACAAGGACAATTTTTATGTCATTATTTTCTTTCTGGTTTTCAGCAAGCCAAGGATCACTTGTTTCAACAAAACATCATTATGGGTTGCTTTTCTCTCCAAATACCTTTTTCCAGTGGGTTGTATTTAAAAAAAAAAGACAACACAAAACCAAAACAACCAACGCCCCAAAAAACAACAACAACAACAAACCCACAGCAGTACAACTAGGTTGTATTGCTTACCCTCCTATCAAAAAAGGCTATTCTGCCTTCCTGAGAATTCATTTAGCCTGCATGGTGAATATTGACTGCTGAGCAGATCACCATAACTATAAAACAGAGCATGGGGAAATGAAATAAAAAGGACAAAAAGTGTGACTGGTGTGGGTGCACACATGTGTGAGAGACAAAAAAAAAGGCTCTGTATTTTGGTTTATGTATTCTTTGCAACATTTCAGAGGTTCTCAGCAGTCCCCAAGAAAGCTTCTACTCATATGCTTTCTTGATTAAGGCAATAAATATTGAAGTAATTTCATACTCATGAGTAATTTACTAAATGCAAAAAAACAAAAAGCCATTTTTAGAAAGACTTTAGCTAAATAATCACGACATACTTAGGATGGGTCAAGTCTCCTTTACTAAATACATTCTTATTGCAGCTTTCTGAAACATCTGTAGTATACTTTAAGCATCCAGAACTACTACCACATAATTAACACTATGAAATTGTATTTTCAGAACAGTCCACTAGGAATGACTTTTTTTAATTATTATTTTTTAAATCTTAGAATGGTTTACAGATAACAATGTAGCTAGCAGATTTAAATTGTTGATAGGACTTGTAACTGCATCAATCTGTTTCTTTTCTCCACTCTCAATTTTTAAGTTTTCCTTAATTTTGATTTCAGGAACTCTCACTTATTAATTTACTGCAATGTGAAGTATTATAAATCACACAATTATTCCATAAACTGATATAATTCCATAATCCTGCAAGGAGCATGACATGCATACTTTTGTAAAATATTGTCCTTAAATTACATCTTTATGTTCTTCAGTGACATAGCATTCCCTTGAATTTTCAGTGTTTTCCATTATTTCTTATTGCTATACTGCTTTTTGTCATACAAACCCCAACTAAAAAACTTTACTTATCCTAAAGGTGAAAATATTATTATCCCCATTTTAAGCTAGATGGAAATGCAGTCTACATTAAATGAGGGTAATAGAAAGTTACTGCTTCCAGATTATAAGATTATGAAAAGGAGCTCAAGACACACCTAGAATAAGAATTTGGGGAAGACTAAAACATACATAGACAAGTGGTTAACTGATTCAAGTCAACAACCATAGACTGATTTCAACACAGCAGAAGAGTTTAGAAGTGAGGAGCCACTGCTTGGTAAGTTAACAGAGTACATGCATAAAGCCCATTTTGGTAGGTATTAAGTATGTCTGTTAATGCAGGAAACAAAATCTTTGCATTATACTGAAAATAGGCATACTGTCTTTCTACAGAAAGGCAAAGGCAGAAAAAAATTAAGTCAAATGCTTGCCATAATCTAGTTTTATATAATCCTAATACCATGCAGATAATATCCCAGAGAGAATGGCTCTTCTGTCTTTGCAGGCTAATACAATGCTGTCTGAATTGAAAGGCAGTCATGCCATCACAAAATACTCTTTGAAAAAGAACGTAACCTGAACAGTATTTCCACAGCCTGGAAGCTGCATGACCAGGCTATCTTTCAGCAACAATCCTTCCAAGTTTCTATTCCTCCCTTCCTTATTTTTTTCCTTTAAAGTTTTTTTCTGTTTACTTGCTATACAGTCTGAAAGTCTAATTGCTGCAACTTAATGAAAGGGGTTGTGTTTGTTTGTTCGTTTTGTTTTAATCTGGAATTTAGAGGTTCAAATTATTCTTCAAGTACGGAAACATACACAAGGTCACTCAGGCTAGGAAGCAGTTTGAAGGTCTTGGTACCTCCACTGAGGTCTATGGGCTCAACTTCCCTGGCCACAGAAACCAAGGCACAGGCTGGACTGGTGCACCCCAAGGGGTTGGGATGAGAGATCTCATCCTGAAAGAGATTATCTGATCCAGAGATGGGAATGCTCCCGAGTTCAGTACTTAGACGCAATCTCAATTACAGGGATTTCCACCATTATTCCCACAGTGGTGGTGTTTTTAATGTTCTTATTTTTATGTTCAATGCTCTAAGTTAAAGGTTTCTCTTTGACTGTATATTCAACTTAACTCTGAAAATGTAATGGGGTGAAATGGAGCTAAAATAGACATGAATCCTCTGGGTTTAGCCAAAACTACAGGAAAGCATTCAACCTTTCATTTGGAAATCAAAAATCAACCCAAGTTGCTTGACAGGTTTAGAAATCATAGCAAACCATTTGGGAATTATAGCCTTAGATTTACTTTTGAATATGAAGCCCCTCCACAAGGCAAGTGACTGAGGCTTACAAACTGTGTTAAGAAACTTTCTAATAAACACATTTTATATTTTATTATCATGGAACAATCTGACTATAAATCATACTAGACTATTAAGGAGGTGGAGTCAGTGATAATGTAGACAAAATCACAGATTAACTAACTGTTGTTTTTTGTCCTGTAAAGCTTCTGTTACTGAATCCAGCAGTGTCACTCCATTAGCAAAGTAGCGCTCTCCTGCCACATGAAATACAAAGTATTCAGAATAAATTCTGAAGGATTGCACAGGGAGCAAAAATAACCATCCACTTCTGCTTTCCACCACCTCGATATGATAGCAGTTTGTGTATGCAAAACACCTGATGGAAGCATGCCAGCCAGCAAAGAGGGAGGGAGAAGAAACTCTGCAGCACTTCTCCACTGGATTTTGGTATAAGAAATGTTGATGGACATTCCCATTTGATGTCTTTCAGTGGTTTGTACAAATTTCAATTAGAGGTGACTCAGGCTGGAGTTATTATTTGAAGAGTAGTAGGTCTGATATATCCTTTAAGAATATCTGTACTCAGAAATTATGTTCCTGAATCATTCCATTAGGCCATTTTCACAAATGCTTTCTTGTGATGTTTTTGAAAAATTAGGAGCTTTCATTTGGCAGGTAAGATCTGATTATTTGCCATACAGTCCTACTGCCTTTCTTGTACATGCTCTCTCTCATACTAATTCACATGCAAAAACAGTGACACTACTACTGATGATAATGACACTGGCAAACGTGCATAGAGAATTAATCTAGAATGTGCTCCATACTGGCTAGCATTAGTACTGGCATCTTGGTTATTCCTCTCCAAAGGAAGCAGAGGAAAAGATTTTCCCTCCCCTCTCCTTAATAGTGTCGTCATCGTCGTTGTCGTCATCATCGTGTCCCCCCCGCCACTGTAAGTAAATGCAGCATATGTAAACACAAAATAGCAAAAGTGAAAGCGGGGTTTACCTGTGATTCGGTTAGTCATGCTGAGGGACAGAATTACATAAACAGCATTGTTATAAGGAGTCTCAAACAAGAATGCACTCAAGGGCATGATTTTTGTAGCTGTGATTGATACATCCTAGTACATTGTGAAGGTCAACCAGCAGAACACTGGTTGAGACCAAGATAAGGAACCTGAGGAATCTACAAATAAAAGTTATGAGACCATGAAAGACCATGTATGGAAGAAAGACTTGGAGGAGGAAAGGACATTAAGAGGTGCCTCTTCGGAACCACAAGGGACCACCAGAGACTACCAAAGGACCCCTTGTACACAAGCAGTTTGATCTGAGAATGATTCAGCAGATATTTAAATATATTATAATTCTATTTAAATTGTTACTAATCATTGTAATTTAGATTATGTAATCCTGAAACTTTTGTGTATCAATATGACAAGAAAAGTGGTCCTACCTCTGTGTGTGTTTGGACAGAACTAATTCCCCCTTGCACCCAACATCAAATAAAGAATGCCTGCTTCTTAATGCTATATTTGTGTTAAGAGGTTGTTCTGTTCCCGATTTTGGTGACAGCATGAAAAAATAATAAACAGCAGCTCTCTTTAAAGAGTATATATTTTTTTTTCTAATGGCATTTTTCAAAGCAGTCCTGTTAATTTTCATGGTATTTTAAAATCTTCAAGTAACTCCAAACCAGTCAAAAACATTATGAATTCCAAGGAGGTTTTGAATTACGGAATCAGTAAGTTTGTATGAAAAAATATTTTACCAAATATCAACTGTGATCAATAAATATCACAGAAACCATGGTATTGATGGTTTCGTAATGAATCTAGACAAAAAAAAACATTAAACAGTTAATAATTTCTTATGTTTTCCTTTGGTGTAAAAGGTAATTTGGAAGTATTTATCTTGTTTTCCACCTCCTCCAACTCAGACACACACAAGCACAAATTCTAACCAGTCACTTCAGGGAGATGACACTGAATAGACCACTCCGGAAAACTTGACAGACAATAGATTCAAAGGCAAGTGCCTAAAAAGCCAAAACAATGGGTCAAGTCTAATCTTTACCTATGTGAATTAGGGTTTCAAGATTGAGTGTGATTTGTTTTAGAGCAACAATGAAAGTCTGATGTTGAAAGGAAAATATACTGAAGAATGCTTTTATCTGTCTACACTGCAAGATACCAAAACACAAGTTGCAGATTGATTCAGTCTGCATCAGAGAGGTGAAATGCAATGGCATCCTTTTATCAGCTAACCAACCTGTAATAACCATGAGAGGAACTACTTCATAAAAGAAGAGAGCTGCTTTAGCCACCTTCTTTTACACTTTATCCACAGACAGTTGTTTAGGCACTATTAAGTCCTGGTTTGACTATGCAAGTACTCCACTAATCAGGCCAGTTCCGAATATCCTGGCTATCTGTGAGAAAGACTACCACGAAATATCTCTGAGCAGAAGTACCCACCTTTGAAGCAGTGTTTGCCTCTGCAGCCATATGGAAATGAGGGCTATTTTCTGTTTCTGGAAATAGAACTGAAGAAATAATTGACTTGCTGGCTTTTTTCCAAAACCAAAATAAATGAATGTTGTGGTGTATCTAAAATATGTTTTCCTAGCCAAAGAAAAAATACTTTGTATTTTATGATTTTAGGTTTTGCTGTACTTTCAAGGTTTTAAAAACACTGCTTTAGAAATAAGGTTTTAAAAAGCTCTGATTTAAAAAAATAAATATTAAATTATTTGAGCTGATGTGATTTAAACTCATTTACACAAATGAATGAATTGTCTCAGCTGAGAGAAACTCTAACCTCTCTTCATCTAACAGAGTTTCCAGCATTTGGGAGCACTAGGTCTAGATTCTGGACCTTACTTGGCCTACTGGATTACTGCAGGGTAGGTTGGACCTTTGATGGTTTAGATTTGCTTGTGAACATTTGTTTCTTTATTGTCTTTGATGATATAACCATCCACACTAATTTTGGATGCAATTATAGGTAAGCATGGTGTTTGACCATCTGTTGTAGTATCTATAAAAAGATTTGTTCTTGTATAATACATTTAAATTCCAATAAATAAAGTTAAAGAACTAAGAACATGCCTGTAGAGGAATTTCTGTTGGTTTACAACATGTTCACTTTACTTATATAAGCAGACTCACTAGTTTGAAAGTGGCTTGCATATAATATACTGCACATTTTGTGGTTGTTACAGTAGATGTAATATTTCACTGTATGTGACATTGGTCTCCTCCTTTCCCTCTGCTTTGTATGTTTGTATCTAATTTCATTACTTTTTCTCTCTTTGTTTAGATATATCCTGCTGATGATGTTGCATATATTACAATGCAAAACAATGGTGACCTTAAGTTCGGAATAAAGTACTAGATAAATAAGGTGGATTGTAAAACTAAGAAACAGAGAAAAAAAACAACTTCTACCCTTACTGCTTTGATTTTATTCCATAAATAAAACCAGAAAATTACTAAGGGAGTAGAGAGAAAAGATCAAAACAGGAAGATAATTGTATTATTTTTCTGCATAAAAATAGTACTAGTCAACACATACTGTGGATAAATCCTCCCACAATTAAGCACTAAAATACTACAGGAAGCAGAGCTATCAAGAATTATATAACTAAACCTTTAGAAAACATGAGTATTTTTGTCATCACATATCATTATTTCATAGTAACCATTGTAAAGCTTCCTTTGCATTCATGAAGGATAAAAGACAAACATTTTAAAACCTGGAAAAAAATACATTAAGCTTGCATCAAGTGTTGTTGCACAATACCTGAACTGATTCAGTTCACACACAGATGCTAGTCACCACTGACCTATTTTTATGATTATTATTTTTTTTAATATTAGGAAGTGTTTTCTTTAAATAAGGATTCCTTAATTGTAACATTCAACATTTAAAGAACTAGTGATTAAATAGCTTATCTCAGCATGTGAGCTGGTACTTTTCCGATTTTCATCAGAATCACCTTTCAGTAGTAACTTGGAACAAGGCAATGACAAGTTTGAAAGCTTATGATAGTAGCAAATAAGACTACAGATGCAAGCAAAGAAACACAGCCAAACCTGTAGCATACCAGAAGACATCAGAGAGCCTTCAGGACAGGGGAAAGCTAGAGAATTAGAACTGATTAATACAAAGTGCACTGAAGGGACTTGAAAATGTGTCTATTCAGATAGCTTGACTTGCTCTTGAAGTCTAAAATATTCCCTGACATACCTTGAGTTTGCCCACATAAGTATCTTGTGTAATTAAGACCCGAGTTCTGGAGCCTGAGCTTTGGTTTCCTGGGGATACTGGCTAAGTGCCTAAGACCAGAGGCTTAGTGCTCCCCATAGGTTGGTTTATAAAGACCAAGATTCAAGCCCTGAGCAAAAGTATCTACTAATCAGAATGTATCAGTGTGAAACTCTACCCCAGAAATAAAAATCATGCCCAAAAATCCCTAACAAAACAACAAACAAAACCCCACCACCAACAACTACTTATCCCTTAGAAATCCTGATCAACCTATTATTAGTTTTTCAGACTAGAGGCATTCCCACAACATAAGAATTCTCTTAATTCTTTCTTTGGATGTCTATTGGAAACAGTTTTCTCCTTATCTACCTATTCAAATTTAAAAATATGAAGACATTTTTCCCCCTAAAAGAATAGTCTTACTCTGATGACTATCAGTAATTTGCAATCCATTTTTCTAACCCTGGCATGTAAATTTGCTAAGAGTTACTAGAGGAACCGGGAGCTGCTCTCATATTTCTCAGTGTTGATGACATTATTCTCTCCAACAGTATACAGTAAGTGACAGTCAAGAATGCAATATAAAAATAAAGCATGTAGCAAGGCTCAGGAAGAATAGTGCATTTTAATAGGTATAGTAGAAATGTAAAGTAACCATCAGACTCATTGCTTGAAGAGATTAGAAAGCGGATGGTGTATAATGATAAAGGAGATATTCTTCTACTCAGCAATAGCAGGACTTAACTGGGTAGCCTTAATATTGCCTAATGCATGTTATACAACATTTTTGATCCAGGGAGCTGTTTGCTGTGCAGACCCCTAAAAACAAGATAAAATTGCAAGGAGAAGTTGAAAATTTAGCATGCTTAAAAATAGAAATCAACTTTGGGAGGTATATGGTACATCCATGTAGAAAGGAAGGCCACTGAAAGGTGGAACTTCAGGCCTTGATGAATCTCTCAGTAAAAGCAAAAAATTATTAGAGGAGAAATTATTTGGGGTCTGGGTAACTAAAATTATAAGATAATCTAAGGAATATTTCAGAAAGATAATTTTGTCTGCACACTATCAGAGTATATTTGAAGGTCTGGAACAACTCAGTGCACAAAGCATCAAAACCATATTTCAGAGCTAAGTTGTCACAATTAATGACACACTATTTTCTGTGTGATTTTCAGTTCTCATTTAAGTTGCTTCTGATCTGAATGCTCATAAGAAAAAAACAGCGTTAACCATGGAACTTATACAGTTTGGCAGCCAGAGTCTGAGAAATGGGAAAGATAAGTCTGTCAAAAAAAAAAATCCAATTTTTTTTTTAGGGTTTGTCACTTTGCATGAACTCAGGAAATGATGGTTAGTTGAATTATAAATTGCTGGATCTTGATTTTGACCATAAAGCTTCCAAAAGGAGCTTCTACAGAATCTGGCAGACACTGTAACTCAGAAAGAAGCTAGAGTAATTGGTAGTAATTTGTAAAATGGCACATTTTCTCTATTGTTTAATTGATCTAATTGTACTAAGCATTACCCTTCTGTGCAATTGAGAGATGGACAGCCAAAGAAACTGCTTCATTTGGTAATAAGTTTGTTATTATAATTAAAAAAAATAACTGAGCAACTGACTTGCTCTTTTTACATGTAAGCATCTCTGTAATTTCTGCTCCTACTTAATGAAGCAGGTTATTAAGCTTGCTTATCAATTTATCAAACAGTTGTCATCTTTGATAATCTTAGAGGTGTTTCTTTCTTGAGTTATAAACTGTATGTCATTGATAAACCAATTACAGATTTCAGAAGTCAAATTTTCATGAGAAATGTATAGAGTGGTAATAATTTAAAAATTCTGACTTTTTTAGAGCACTAAAGCAAAACCATATACATTTCAAAATAACTGTTAATCACACATGTCACCTTACAGTCATAACCTTTCAATGAAGGAATAGACAAACTGGCACTGAGGCACTAAAGACTTAACAAGAAAACCCACAAACCCAACTAGTTTTTTTACGAACATTGAATGCAATAGAGATTTGCAGCTTTTGTAGTGTTTGTTGGCAGACAGTCTATTTCTATGAAGATGAAAACTGTCTATGCAAAAGGATCAAAAAAACCTTGTGTTTAAAGCTGGATGAGAGAAAAAGAATACTGTCTGATTATTGACAAAGGTTTCCTACAAAAAGCCAATCACTCAAAAGCAACCATGTTCAGGCAAGGTTGATCACAGCATTTAAGGAGAGTACAAACAACCTCTGTGCAGAAAAGATTCAACCAGAGAAAAGAAAGCATGCATAAAATGAGTAAGGACTGTATTAAAGACTAGAACAACAAACACACTACTCTTTTGACCTAGATGCTTATTCTTTAATGTCCTCATTTCTGCCTTATTTTTTTCCTTTCCAAGTGGCTTCCATATTCAAATATCTGACCAGTCATCTTCCACACGCTACGTGTACTTGTCTTCCTACTGTGAACTGCCAGAGTGCTATGAAACTGGCAATATTTTGATGAGCATTTCATCCTCACAGTCCCCTAACATAGGCAAATCTGTATAACAAAACTGGTGCTAGGAAGCTGTTTGTCCAAACCTCCGTAATTCACCTGTGTTTATCTGGTTGGTGTCAGCCCCCACCTCACCCCCTCACCCCTTGCATTTTCACTGGTGATGGGGTACCGTTACTGGCACTGAACCATGAGAAACTCAATGCAGACAAAGCTTGAAAAGCCCACAAAACTTAATTTAATACTCATCTCTGTGCAATATATATATATGTATATATATGCAGATGGATTTGCACAGATTGATGTATAGAAAGAGACTGGCATGAATGGATTTGGAGCTTTCTAGACATACAGTTCCTAGGCAAGAGATGTTTTTCCTCTCTTCAAGTCTGCAGCAGTATGGGCTGCACTGTTCAGCCTGGATACCACTCCCAGAAAAGTAAAACTTCTTGGTTTGCTAGTAGGAAACGCTAAGTAGGAAGCACTTGTTTTATTCTAGTAGAAGCACTTAGTAGAGAAAAATCTAAAAGCAACTGAATTTGGTAAGTTTTGTCTGATAGTAAGTGACAAGGGAAACTAGTCTTGATCAGGTTCCCACCATATTTGTCTTCCTACAAAAATATCTAGGCTACTGCTAGAGATTTCAAACTCAAGCTAATACAAGGACTTCTCTGAACTTTTCCAAGCTGATTAAAGTACAACTAAATTTAAGGTGTAATGCTAATTCTGAGTTTTCAATGACACCATAAGGCTTTCTAAACTGAGGTAAATGGTACTTTGTCTTGAACAAGGTAAAAAATACTTTTAAAAAACCTGCGGCTTAAATAATTTAATGAGATATAGCACTGTCACAGCTTAAGACCTTTTAAACCCTGAGCTGATTACATTTTTCTCAAGCATTGAGAGTAGATTATACATATTACATGAAGAAAACATATTCTCTGCCACAAAAAGGTGTTATTTACAGATAAATAGCTAATATGAGATTGAGTTTCCTTGTGAAAATCAATGAAGAAAAAGGTTAAACTAGTCTTGTCTTCCAAAAGGCTTTCCATTAAGGTATCTTCAGCTAGATAATGAAGACACAATATAAAGCTGCATCCACAGAAAGACTGCCATAGATTTGATAAAACATATGGCAACATATGGCAAACTAACATATGGTAAAGTCTGACTGTGGACGTGAAAGCTGCATTTTCCTCTCACATTACCAGCCCAAGGTAGAAAATAAAAATTAAAAAAAAAAGCCTCCTCCTCCCTTGCATTTTTTAGATTTTTAAATAAAATATTCTTGCAGTAACTCTAACATTCTTTTTCTTTAATCTGTAGTTTTTCCACAACTGTAAATAAAGATCAAAACCTTTTGCTACTGTAAAAAATCACCCAACCAAACAGACAAACAAACCCCAACAACCAAAAAAAAGCAACTTGGCAGTATGAGCCACATGGGATTGTGCTAAGGGTATCCAACATTAGATATGGAACTTGGGCACTACTGAAGCATATGACAGTGAGAATAGGTGGGAAAATAAGAGAAGGGAGAAAGCCATGATCAGACATGCTTAAGCAAGTGCACTGAAACTGTCAGGCTTGGTTGGCTATAACTACAATGAGAATTTGGCTCAAAGTATCTTTGACATTTACTTAAAAAGTAAAGAACATCTGTGAAAATTGAGAGAAGGAAAACATTTTCGATATTTTATATTTAAACATTTGAGTAATAAAGTCCCACTCTAAGAACATACAAAATGTCACATGTGCCCTGTAAATGCATAAATCTCAAAAGCAAGAACTGATTTAACTATAGCTATTATTTCCCTGTTTTCTCTTCAATGTACATTCTCTATATCACCGTAAGACAGCAGAGAACTGAATTTTCCAATCTCCTTGAAAGAGCAGTTGAAAAGTTTGAGGTGCATTTACTCTCAAGAGCTTCAAACTGAAGCTAATCTCAAAATTGCACTGTATACAATTATTTCTGAATAGGATTAAGTGTCTTATTTACACGTTATGCATGCTATTCACAACCAGCATTTTATCCCTTCACTGCATGTGGACTACAAAGGAAAATAAACTGACTAAATTAATGTTGATAATAATTGGCAACAATCCCATACAGACTAAGGTATGTAAAATAATGTATATAAACAACATTCTTTCTATTTTTCTAGGCATAGCTACAGTTAATACGCAGTCAACCACTGTTACTGTATACAGAGTGTTTCTAATATTCTTCAGATCCAGATTTTTTGCCATGCTGTATGTAAATGCGACTCTTGCATTGGCTAATGTTTACCTCATTACTTCCATCTGACATAAAACTGTTTACTAAACTTACAGCATTTGGAGTCTCCATTTAAATGCAGCCTCTATCACTTATTTAGACAGCATGAGATATTTTAATTTCTGCCTACACTAACACTCACTGGCCATTGTGCTTGGGATATTATTATCTCAGCACTGAGCAAGCATGACATTTTTACTGTTTTTTACTGCAAATGCATATATTTGACTGTACCCAAAAGCTGAGTGAAAAGGTAAAACCTGTTTCAGATCCCTGATGCAGCTGATCTGCTGTGAGATCCTGAACCAGATTTCGTCACATCCCAAAGGAGTGCCCTACATACCAACCTGTGAGGTGTTTCATAGTGGAACTGCTGAAGCTGTTTCACTACATACAAGTCATTCAATATTCATAGGAGAAGAGACAAAGGACTTGAATGTGGTTGTCTTATATGAATGAATGCTTTAATTATTGAACTATAGTAATTTCTCTTTTATTTCTCCTTCTCTCACTCAATGAATATGGAATTACTTGGACAACATAGAATAATTTCAACAGAGAGTTTTACCAAGACTGACCTGTAGCCAGATGACTGAAACACCCTCCTGGTATGTGGGACACCATGGTTAAGTCCTGCTTCAAACAAGACTGAGATAGTATTTGAACTTGGTCTAACGGATATAATAAAGAGAGGTATACCTGCCTTCCCACACAAACTTTTAATTCCCAACTACCTTTGAATGGGCCCTACAAGTGAGAGAAGTAGGGAATACTCAGATTTGGAATTTGGCCAGGGGATAAGCTGCATATCTTAAAAGTTCTGCAGTAAAGGAAGAAGTTATACAGCAATCGCTATTTCAACAGACACAAGCTCACTGCCAAAACTAACAGATACTTTTCACATATGGTTGGGGGAAAGAACAACTGAGAGGAACAGATGGAAAGCTTACCTGAAGAGCACATCAAAAGACAGGCAAACCAAGAGAGTCAAGTACAGTCTTTTGTCCTGAACCTGTGAAGGCCCATCCAACTTAAAGAGTGCAGAGAGTATGAAAAATCACCAAGTTCTGAGTCTGTGGATCTCTCTGCAAGATGAGATGTGTACTCTCAGGTGCACAGCTATGTCGTCTTAGAGAAACAAGACCTGTAACCTAAAGACCACGCACTCCATGCAGTGTTACAGTTGAAGGCTCACAGTGGAACTGTTTCACTGCTTTTCCTTTGGCTACCCAGATTAATGACAGCATTGGTTAAATGTTTGAAACACAGAAATTCTAACAGCCAAATTTTATTTACTATCTACACAGGTTATGAAAGTAAATGAAAAAGTATTATTTTGTTTTACATAGGAATCCTAGAAACCTTCAATGTCTTCAGAGGCTCATAAAAGTCTCGTGGAACTCACATCTGTCCAAGGCGAGGATGCTCATAGGTTTGAAGTCGTAACTGCCTTCTAAGCAAAAACCGCATAACAGAAACAGCACCCTTTTCTTTTGGTACAATTTGGAAAATTAATAGACTAGATTCACTGTAGTTAAGACTTTAACTCCTTTCATCTGTTCTCATCCATGACAATGGAATTAGGTCTACACAATAGAATAAAGAAATGAAGTTATCCCAGGAGGAAGCTACTGAATGACAGTAACTAATTGAGCTAAACTCTTTTTTCCACTCACTTTTCCAAATTCCCAGCTGTTAAGCCATTTTTTCAGAGGAAAAATTACTTTTAACCCTATGGGTTTTACTTTTACAATAATAATAAAAAAGTTAAATGCATACAAGTTTTTACTTTTTTTAAATGTAGAAGTTTTCTATGGGAGGTAGTAAAGCAGAAAAATGCAAGAGTGCAGACAGAAAAAGAAATCTGAAAAATGGCATGGAGGGAGTACTACTGGATGCACTGTCCCATAGTGCCCCCTGCCAGGGTGGCTCCTGGCTCACCCAACATTACCAACCGCAAAGTTCAGCTCAAGGCAGTAAATACTGTTTGTGAACTCTGTACTGCACACAGCACTACTGCCCGTGTATTCATTCATGCTTACCCGCACTTAGGCCTAAGGCTAGACCTTTTGTCTTGAATTTTGCAAATTCCCTGTTTCCTCTTCCTGTATTTTTAACCAATTTCTAACAGTCTTTCAAGGCGGACAATACATTATTAAACAATGAAGCTATCTAGAGCAAAGCTAAGATGCTAAAGACTGAGCCGCATGGAAGGTATCAAATAGAGATCAGCAGTTCTCCACATGAGATACAGCATCACAAATCCTCAAAGCAGTGTCAGATTTAGCTCTTGGGAAAGGGCTTGCATGGTTTGCATTTACTTCCTCCCCCACAATTTAAAAAAGAAAATACCAAAGCAAAAATGAGACATATGGACAGTCCTTCACATTCTGTGAAGCTTAGTCAAGCTACTGTTCCCTGGTTTTGCTATAATGTAATTTAATCCAGAAACCACTGTATTATTTGAAATTGTTCCTCTCCAAAACTAAGATTTACCTTCCTATACTTTCAGACATTAAATCTTCTTTCATTTGTAACTGGTTAAAATATGTGTAGCTAGGATTTATTCCTGCATAAGAAACAAACAGCAATAGTGTTCACTATTGTTACCTCTTGAAATTCTCAAATTTTTCAAAAGCTTTTTCATTTTTTGAAAGTAAATACAAAAAAACCCATAAAATTTAGACATAATACCACAGTTCCCTAGCACATTATCTTCCTCTAGCTGACATATTTACTTGATATACCCTTTAGTTTAAGAAGGTTTTAAAAATAAAGTTTATAGTTCAACTTTTTAATTTTAATTTTCTACACTTTTACCCTTTTCATCACAACCTTTTGTTCTATGCAAGTAAAGAAAAAAAAATTAAGAAAGGAAAGTCTCTCTAGCCATATAAATTATTGCACTGTTAAACAGTAAAATATGATTTGGCCTTCTAGCAGTATAATGACCCTGGAAGATGAGGTCAGTATTAAAAAAAATAATTAAAAAAAGGAACATAAAAGGATGAAGACTGCTGAGAACAGTTATAAAAGTGGCAAAGTTATGGAATCATCATAATCATGATGAAAATAAGTCAATAATCTAGCATAATACTAGAAACTATTTGCATTTGGCAATGTATTCACTGTGGCATTTACATTACTGGGAGTTATATCCAACTTCTATGTTGGTACTTAATAATAAATAAGCATTTTTATATGTGCACACATATATGATTCAATGTATCTAACATTTTGTCTTTTATGTTGTACAAAACTAATGTTATAGACTTTTTTAATGAGGAGAGGTTTTTTTTCATAACTCAGGAAAAAAAAATCACTCAACACTAAATTTTGGTAGAGAACTTTTAAATCCTTGTACATAGTATTAAAACAAAACAGTGTTATGAAAAGTTGGAAATCTGATGGCCTTCAATATTTCTTTTTTGATTGATTATAGCTTTAAATGTAGCCAAGAGTCAGGCAGATGCTGCTGCTAGAAAGACAGGGACATTAGATGACAAAAATATACTTTCTATTAGCCAGTACTAAAGAAGGAAAGTGCTAGATAACATAGAGTACAGCATAACTATAACATTTCTGTGCAAACATAAATTGTCATTGGAATCATAGATAAGATAATAAAATAGAACCAGACACAGGTCTTCAATGTTGCCAAGTTCACCTAAACATTCTGAGCAGTCTTACCAATGCTGAAATTAAATACTTGTCTTAATCAAGATGGGAGAGCACAGCAAGATTTAGACTTAGTTTCCAGTCTCTTCATGGATTGTCATGTTCTCATTAGTGATCTGTATACAAGACCTACTGTGTTAAACTCACCCTTACTGCTGTGGGAAATAATGGGCGTTAATTTGCAGTCCAACAAAACTCCCACTGAAATGAAATATTTCAAGTATTCCAGGTTTGTGCCAGATAGCTCGATCTGGTTTTTACCTCCTATACCCCATCGGACACTATTATCAATCTCTACAGACCTAGCCTTGCTGATAAAGTCAACTCCATATTATATTAACTTCCACAGTTACTTTTCATAAGAAATAACAGGAACAGAGTTTTAGGTCCAAACGTTTCGGGAATGTTAGGCAGAAGCACATCTCTGGAAAACCCATCTAATAGCACACTGATGTCTGAAAGAGCAACTAAACCAGAGAGCTTAGAATAGTAAAAAATTTAGCCTTAGAGATGTAAATATGTAAATAATGCACGCTTACCCAAACCCTAGCTTTTATTTTGGTACATTATCTTCTTCACACAAATCTTAGGAAAGAATCCTAACCAAATTCAATTTTTAGTGCCTATTTTGTTTTCAGTCTCTTTATAAAAATGCAGTGAGCTCCTGTCTGTATTAGAATACAGATTGCTGTTTTCATCGAGCTGTGTTATGTTCAAAGTAATGAAGAAACCCTTTCCAGGTTTCCCATCATAGTCTCATTGCTATGAACAGGCTTTATCCATTTAAAGTGCTGAAAAAGCCCTCTGCAGGTAGGTTTGGTTGATTATCATAATATCACCTGCTAATGCTATTATGTTGTATCAGCATTTACATTACAAACTTCTATTTTAGGTGCTCGATTTCAAAACTATGAAAAAAGACTCTGCACAGAAAGTTGATATTCAAAAATGAGTAATTTTTGCATACATTTAAAATGAGTAATGCATTCATTTTTTTTTAAGTACAATGGAGAAAAATGGTACTTAATATCTACTTCAAGCTACATTACTGAATAAAAGCAACTTGACAAACAATTTCTTTCCC
>NW_010167488.1:32484-39331 GCF_000695765.1 Mesitornis unicolor
TTTTCCTCCAAGGAAAACTAGGGTGACACAAGAAAACCTCTGCATAGTTCACTTTTTATGTTGGACCTTTTTCTCACATCAAGGATGTCTTTTTGAATACATGTCTGGATGGCTTGCACAGGAACAGCTCTGTACATATTGCTAGTAAGGTTTGTTACTCCAATGAGCATGATCCCATGACTGGAGAGCTTTAATGCAACAGATGAGTCTTGCAATATGAGTCTGTTTTTTCAAATAATTAATGAATATTTCTGATACTATGAAAAATAAATGGTGAGGCTGTCATCTTAGATTTAAAAATTACACATTATAATAATTATTTTTATTTTGAAAATCCTTCAACAAGGGGTGAAATCCTTGCTAATAAAAGTCAGTTTGGTTTTGCCATTGACTTCAAAGTAACCAAGATTTCACTTGCAAAGCTTAATATATATAAAAAAATCTAAATATAGTAGAGAGCTCTGACTAACAACAAGTGCAATCTGTTTGACAGATGATGTATTCAATGTGCCAATATACATTATAGCTCATAGCAGTCCAATGAGAGCAACTTTACGCTACTGAGTAATTAAGAGATGCATTTGTTTCTAAGAACTGATTAAATGCAAAATACTGACATTTGTGTTAGCCTATCAGATCCATAAAGTACATCTTGAAGAAAAAAAAATGACTAGTGCTTTACAGTCAAGTTTTAAAATCTAGTTTTACTCAGCTCAAATTTAATAATTCTTAAATGTGCTGGCTGAGTGCTTCATGACTGCTCTCTTTACCCATTCAGCTAGCACTGAAAATGGAATACATTGGCAAAAATTGTTGTCTGTTCTGCTCTTAATCCTACTGTGTATTCTTGTTTCTGTCAAAGCTTTCAGGAAAAATATATTTGTAGGTATTGTTAGATGTCATACTTACAGTTTTTTCTACAAGAGATATGAGATGATATATCATAAGAAATAAATTTTTCTTTTACAGAAGATGGTTTATAGTTATCAGTAGTAAAGAGAAGTAATTAACTCTTGTAATGAATTAGTAGTTTTTAAATGCACAGTTCCTGTGTATTTTACCAGCATACATCCTCTAAAAGTTTACTGAGTGTTGCTGTGCCAACAACAAATTTGCAAGGCCAAGGAGATTATAACACAGTAAAGCTACTGCTATGATGACCTGTTATTAATTATTATTAATAAAATATCTTTATTTATAAATCACTGGATACATCACCAGAGTCAAAAAAGTAATACATAAATTGGATTACTATTGTAGTAAAATGTTGTTTGAAACTTTTGTTATAAGAGAAATGTTGTTTTAACAGCACTTTCCTGACATGCCATTTACCTTGTTCCTGGTGAGTCAAAGACAACAAGAACAGAACAAGAAGATTCTAGAAGTTTTACTTTGCTGGGATATTTTACTAGAATTCAGTATACAGCAAATACAGTAACAGAGAATGTTAAACCCTTACCTTTCAATTCATATGTTTGTTGTAGAAGTACAATACTCCGTGTATTAAAATACAATAACCTCTATATTAAAAATTTGCTTTTTTTTTGCACCGCTGCTGGAGTTAAAACTTGACAAGGCAGGAGGTATTTAACTGGCCTATCTTTAAATAACAGTGAAAAGTTCTTTCCAACCTATTCTGCAATAGTCTCGTGTTTTATGCCTATAACATTATTACAGGAGACTAGGATCAATCTGCTATGCTGACCACTTAATCTAAATACTCTGGAGTATCTAAAATGTCATTAGAAATTTTGATTAGATGTGTAACAAGCACAGACACTGATAATTTAGCTGATACAATACAATTAAGATAAAATTAGGATTAATACAAAAGGATTAATCTCACCATGCCAAGCCCTTGATATCTGTGCTCATAGGAAGGACCAAAAATGGTATAATTAATAGGCAGAAAGACTTTGTGTAGGAAACATCTAAGGATAATTCCAGGGTTTAAACCTCAGAATGAGCAGTTTCTCTTTATTTGGATCAGGGTTATTAACATTGTATGGCAGATTTTTAGTGTGGTTATTATCTTTTATCAAATTGATTATTTTGCCAAAGAGTCCCAAACGAGTTACTTCTTGGAATCTATATTTTCTCTCTCCCTCCATTGGCTTTCTTGAAACAAAATTAAATACAATGAAAAGCAGCTGCTACCTTTTTCCTCTTTTTCATTTTATGCAATTAATCCGTTTGCAAACTTTGAAATTTGTTGGCTTCTGAAAGCCAAACTGGAATTTACACATGCATTCAAATTGCACCAATTTAGTTTTGAATTTTTCTAGTAAAAAGTCATCAAGGGATATCTTTCCTGTCCCAAAACCATATTACCTCAAATTTGATAGCAAAACATACTTCAGCCAAAAAAACACAAACCAGTTTTAGTAACTACAGTTTTCCTGTTGTAATAAAATCCTGTCTAGATCAACATACTCACTAAGGAGTCATTCAGATGTGTTGTAAGTGTTTCTGAGCGATTTGTAAGCTACTGCTATAATAGGGTCTACCCTATCCTCAGTAGATGGGCTCACAGGAATTATACTTGCACATAGGAACACACTCCCTTAAATCCTAAATCATGTAGGTAATAGCATTGACAACCAAATTTATAAGGAGCAGCAGAAATCAAACTCACAAAGACAGTATTTTCCCTCTTAAGTCTAAAAGCCTCCCTGCTAAGCTTACTCAACAGGGAGAACAGTAAAACGTGGAAGCAGTTCTTAAACATTTTTGCACTAGTACTGCATTTGCACTGTTTTTTACATCATGCAGAGAGCTGGACAGCTGAACAGTGCAATGGATAATGCACAGTACGTGCAGGATAAAACAGCAATGCAGACTGCAAGATACTTGATCTCTACACTTGCTAATGTTATCCCAGGCAGCCAATCACCAGTTACAGAAGTAAGGTTTATATTCATTTCTAATAGAATTCAACTGAGAACAAGAAGGTTTCTGTAGTGATTGACTGAGATACAGGATCTATCACAGGATTTTTTTTTTTTATTCCTTTATACCTAACCACAGCTGATGAAGAATATCAGAATTGCTTTCTTGGAGATCATGGAAGGTGTAAATGATTGAAGTCTGTTGGCTTTGTGGCTGAGCCAAGACAATAGTCAGTGTTGCAATCAAAGCACTAAAAACTGCTGCTAAAAATACTTTGCAAAATATGGTGAGAATTTTTTTTTTTCATCTCAGATCAACTTTGTTCCTCTGGAAGATGACTGAACAAGTGATACTGTAAAAGTAGAACAAGGCTCAAAACAACAAAATCTTAACATAATGATTTTTTTCCACAGCAAATTAAAAATTAATCAATTGATAAAACTTTGCATATTAATGCAACACACCACCTGATTCATTGAATGGCGTAACTAAAAAGCATAATGAATTGATTGGTCCGTGTAGCATATTTTGTCACACAATGAGTCTAACACAGTAAGTATAATTTCACACAATAGGCTGGACTTTCAAAATCAGCCACTAATATTGCAGCAAAATTTGAGGATATAACCATTGTACAGTAGAATCCTATATTTAAGTTTCAAGTTGGTTCTTCCAGCTGAAAGTAAATGCAAAAATGCTTATCTGAAACTTCATCCTTGCAGAATATACGTGTGCATTTTTCCATCATTTCACACATGGTAGAACATACAAGACACAACTAGTAACAACAAATCTATCCCCTAAAGCTCCTATGCAAGTTCAGGTTTATGTTACTTCAATACTTCCCATTCCAAACTGCCAATAAAAATGAAAATGAGTGGGAGACTGGCTGACCTGATCAGTTTTAAGTATCTTAAATTAATTTTATATTTAGATAGATTTGTATGTACTGTCAAATTCATGCAGTGCTCTATCACAATATAAAGAATATTATAAAGTGATAATAATTTATCACTGGTAAACCTTTGTTTTAGTATGTCATCTCAACTCAGACAGCAGCATTCTCAGATGAAATGGTGGTACTGCTCTGTATCCAATCAAATATTGGATTTGGGGATTTCATTTGCAAGACCTAGAATAAAACACAGTAGAGAGCCTTGCAATCAAAACAATATATGTTAGATCATTAATCAAAGGAAATACAATCCATGGATGTTCTGCAACTTAAGGTTCCATCCCTGTGTTTCATTTTACAAAACATTTACAGATGAAAGAAGAGTCATGACCTAACCTCAGCTCCATGCTTGCCCTCAGTCAGATTACGGGAGGGGAATTGCAGTATCCTTTGAAACGCACATAGCATCTACCCACCTGCTGGGTTTAATTTCAGAGTTCAGTACTATCTTTAACAGAAATAGTATTTTTTTAAATCCGTGTACTATCTTATATTCATTCTCGGCAAAAATGGAAAGCTTTTGTCAACAGGCAAATGCCTTTAGCTTCCCATAGAGAAAGCAAATGTTCCATCCAAAGGATACATGAGCAACATGTATAACGTTTTGAAGTGTTTTAAACCCTGCTTCTTTGCCTACGAATGAGAAACATGCACTTGGTCTAAATATCAGTGTTTGAGGTTATACTCAGAAGTTTCTGAGGTATCCAAACCCTCTTTTAACCTCACAGGCATTCTGTTCTTTAGTACCACTGTTGCTTTTGAGTATGTCAGATCACCAAGGTAGCTAAAAGCACATCCAGCAACCGTGTTCTATTAGACCATATGCATGTGCAGAATATATATTTTTCATATTCAGTCCTACATAAACAAAATTTACATGCAATTTATTTTCACCAAAGCATAAGCATGAAGAAAAGAACAGGACTGGGAGAACTGAAACCATGTTAGCCTTGTAGCAGAGTGAGTCTAGATCATCCCCAAAGTTTAGGTCACTTCATATAAGAATAAAAATTACATTACTCAGCTCTTACTAGCTATTCAGTAGAAATAAAAACCTTTCCTAATGTCATCTTACTCTGTTGATTCTTCTCCACTTTTCAGTCCCAGCTCTCCCTTACATAAGCATAATCAAATTACAAGAGCACTATCTGATCAAATTCTTCTTTGCCCATTCTCGGCTTCATCCCTATTATTAGAGTCTCCCCAGTGCCTTTAATTTAATGAAAAGCCCTGAAGCCTAAATGTCATTGCCATTCCAGATTCCTATTTTAAAACTTCAGGCCCTGCAAGGCCTCGCAGAAAGCACTACATCAGCTGGAGTAAGAAGAGCTGAGTGGAGGCTTGAAGCAGTTAGGAACAGCGACCAATATCTAAGCAATAATTCTCTACCGACAGGAAAGCAAAGCAGGAGTATCTGTCTCCTCAAAAGCAGTGTGTGAGACATGGAAGAAAGGTTTGATGTTTACAAATGATACTGCATCTTTCTTAAGCAAAACTGAAAAGGTTAAAAATCTGATAGATTGTTTTCATTATCAAGCTTTTAGCTAGCTTTATGAAAGTACTGGATTTTTTCTAATCTTTGGGAACAAATCATTCCTATGTCGAAGTTAGATTACTATTTTCTTAATTTGGTTTATTCCTACCTATAAGTCAGAAAAACAACTATGGGCAAAAATTTACACCTGCAACAAAACGTAGGCTCAGTCAATATGATAGGGATCTCAAAATGCCTGGTTCCACTCATAGAGACACTCCACTTTTCAAGCAATCTTAAAAGCACAAAAAATATCTGCTAACGCCATCATTTCCTTTTGTAGCTAGTTGCACTGGAAAAATTGTAGGCATCCAACGAAAGCCTTGTCAGAGATGAGCTAAAAATGCATCCCATTGCCTTTTCCCCTGGCAATTTGGACATTCATGTTAGAGTTATGTAAGGGCCAGAGATAAGAAAATCCACATATGGGAATTCATACACCCAGTTTACTACAACATATGGCATAGTATAACATGAACATGTGTTCGTTTCCCTTCCCTCCCCCCTCTGCTTTTTTTTTTTTTTTTTTAATTTGGAAGCCATAGAAGTAATTTCTGAATGTATATGAACTTCTAATTGTAGCTATGGAACTCATTAAAATGTACAAGTACATTAAATCTATGTAGGGATAATGGAGGTAGCTATCTAAGTTATCTATTCACATCTGATGCTAGTACAAAAGAAAACAGTATCTTTTGCCGAGTTCCATCAGTGGGCACAGGCTTCAGACCACAGTAATCCGGGGTCTTTTAGTTCTTTGTAGGACTTCAGTAATTGTTTTGTAAGGCTTTTACATAAGAACTCAGTGGCTCATTTCAAAACACTGAGTAGAAAATCCCTGTTGAATAGATGGGATTTTAAAGTTCTACACTCACGTATATTATATACATACCATATTACATACATCATATTATATAAGTATATATGATACATATCATGTATACATATATATCTTGCACAAGTACAGAAAAAATGTACGTTTTTCCTAAAATTAAAGGTGTTTCAATGGTATCTAACAGAAATAACATCCAAACATATAAAGAGACTCATCAGCTGCCTAGTTACATGACAGAGCCAGAGGCAACTCTAAGGCATCAACACAACTGCCTAAGGAGACTGCCAAGGAGCCAGCTGCTGCTACTGGAAAATCTTCCAAAGCCTTGCATCTGGGTCCTACTACTGCTGTCCAAAAAAACTCACTCCAATAAATAAATAAAAATATAACAATAAAATTCCATCTTTGTTATGAAAACTCTTTACATATTATGTAATACATTATATTTATCATGACAAGTTGCATCTTTTCTCACAGATATTCCTGTAGACTAATCACACAATGTGTTATTCCTGACTTGCCTCTGGTCCCTTCCAGAAGCCTACAATATCTGAGCAGTTACAACATTAAGGAAGCAATTCAAAAACCTGATAGTGGATTTTAGACACTTAGATTCCAGCTGCCACTCCTGAAG
>NW_010167488.1:39351-58095 GCF_000695765.1 Mesitornis unicolor
CTAAAATCACTTGAGATGTTAAACACAAACAACTGCATCGCCTCTCAAATTCCTCTCTAGAGCTGTCATGCTCTAGTAACAACATGAAAGCCAGACTTTATACAAAACAGTTTATGGGACTTAAAAGTGAAAATAGCTATCTGACTTGCCCCTTCTCTGTTTGTGCTTGAGTCACTGGAATAGTGTAGTTACAAAATGTCATTATACAGGATAAATATCTAGATGGGATTCCCTTGTTCTACCTATTAAGCAATAAAAATCCCTTCTCTAACTATAGCAGTGGAAATAAGGAATTGGAATAAATTCCATCCAAAGAATACTTCTGCAAATGACCTCAGGTCAAGCTTGTTATCCTTAAAGGGTGACAGATGACCTGATGACAGTTTTTCATCATCAGTCTTCAGAAATTATTGAAGTCCTGAATACCCAGAATGTTGAAATGGAACATGCTGAACGGGATCTGGTCCCTTCTGGTACCTGTGATCTACAGCTGTGCAGGACTCAACAATGCAGTATTTAATCCACCTCCTCATAGAATCATTACAAATCTATCAAACAAAGCATTTATAACTAAAAAAAATTAAAATCCACAGAAACAGAATATACACTTCCATGGATAGTAAAGTACTCAAGTAAAGTAGGACCTCTTTTCTCTTAAGCATTGTCGTTTCTTTATATTGTTGGAAAGCCAGACAAGATTAAGGAACAATAAAATCTGTGGTGTACATAAAAAAGGAGTTAGTCCTAGTAAGCAATGCAAACACCCTCACAGAAAATTTAAGAGGGTTCTTTCCTGCAGAACACAGTTAGAAAAATGCTTCTGAGCTACAGGTTGCTCAAAAAGAACATTTCGTTATGCAAACAATTTTGTGAGCAATTCTGTTTCATGAGGCTTAAAAGCTGAGTCATAAGAGTCTGCAGCACACAGAGATGAGGGTTCTAGATGGAGGACATACATCTGACTTAGTTTACATAGAAAGTCTCTATGAAGAATCTCAGTGACATGAAGCACAGTGTCAAGCATTTGAAAAAGTTTATACTTATAATGTTCATTAGGATGATGCTCTGATATTAGGTGCTTTAGGGACAACATAAGCCATCCTTCAAAATCCACAGACAATCTGAAGCACTTGTTTTCTTGGGATTAATATTCCAATTTATCACTTTCTCCTTCCATATGGAGATTACAGGGAACTTTCATAAATGCCTGAATCTGAAAATAATTCCATAAAATAAGCTTTTTTAATTGGGAGGGTTTATGTAAACCATATTAGATTTAGGTTCTCAAATATTAACTCATTGAATGATTTATTCTAAACAAGAATGTCCTTTTTCCCCAGATACTTATAGCATTTGAGAAAAGTTTTTAAATGGGCCTTTAAAAATATTGCATTATGTTTCTTGACGCTTCACTGTGAAGTCTGATGAGAGGAAGAACAGTGATTAATTGTAGTTTGCTCTCTTGCATTCCAAAACAGCAATTTTCCAATTTAAATCTCTTGTATATTTTTGTGAGACTGCAATTTATATTCTCCTTCTTGTGACTTTCCAAGTTAAGACACAATTTAGATATAATTCCACAATATTAGAATTGGGGAAAATGAAGCTCTTTTGACTGAATATTCAAGCACAGAATGTGTTTTGGGCTATGCCATAAATCATGCTTGTCAGATCCCTCAAAGGAATCATTCTGTAGAGTTACCTTGTCTATTATTTAGAAAGCACAGACATTGAACAAGATAATTCAGCGCTGCTGTATCTGATCCACATATGGTTGTCTTCCTTTAATCTAGGGCTTTGAAAGGACTATCTATTTTCAATTTAACTTCAAAATTGTTAAATTTTATTTTGATTACCTCATAATTGCACTGCATGCATATATTTAGAGTCTTTTGGTCTTCTGCACAAAGATGATCTGGAGGTTTGATGATAACTAATGAACCATGTCAACTGAGTGGTGCTGTACTATTATATTCAAGACACATAACTCACCATGAAATTACTAACACTGCAACTTTAGTTCTCTATTTCAAAGGTTTAGAAGATTATTTTGGTTTCTTAAACCACTACTTATAAATGGAAATATTAATTTGCAAAACAAAAAATTACCAAGAAAAAGTGGAAAAAACCACAACATACGAAAAAGTAGGAAGAGTCCTTCATAGAAGAAAGCAAATCAGTGGAAAAACAGAGATAGTTGAGACTTGATACAAGCCTGACAGTAGAAATTTACTGAAGGGGGAAGATCAAAACAGTAGTAATTACCAGCTAGAAAGCTTTAATTGTGAAAATACTGTTGGATATATGTTGAAAATATGTATATGATCTGCACTAATAATAATAATTGAGTCAATTGTCCAGGAATTACCATTCAATCATTCACTTTTTTTAAGAATTAAAGACTTAACATTTTGTGTAGCATTCAAAACCTATGCTATACCTACACTGTAGTCTAAAATTGCAATTACAGCAAGACAGAGACACTCAAGCGAATCTATTTTATGATATCAAAATACGTGTAGTAAAGTGAGCTTCAGACTGTACCAGCTTACATGGGCCCACACGAAATACAGGTTTGACTCACGAGCCTTGACACCTACAGACCTTAACAATAACCTCACCAATTTATTTAATGCTAGCGGGATATATTCATACAAATTGCAGTCACACCTTTGATTCAGACTCATAAATCCATTTATTATCACTTCAGTCTCAGGTGATTTAAACATTAAAGAAAAACACAATGGGATGCAATCATCTGAGCCACATAAAACTCAATTTTATTCTACAAGCCAGTTTTGATATTCAAGTATTTAAGTCTAAAGATAAATTAAGAAACATAAGTAGGATTTTAAAAAATATTTAAATGCTTATTATTAACACCAATAAGAATTAGGTTTTTCGGAAAATCTCACTAGGTATCAATAAGCAAGTATAAGTCCATAAGTATATCTGTTCCTCTCTCTCTCTCTCTCTCCCTGTATTAGAAAATAAAGGAAGGCCTTAAGTGATTTCTCTGCTCATTTGGAATGATCCAGGTCTGTATGTAATGTTTATTAGATCCTAAGCCCTAAGAGTACTTTTTCAAGTGCTTATAAAAATATTCCTAAAGAGCAAAGATTTTCCTTTGAAAAGACCAAACTGCACCAGACAGTAAATGTGTCAAATTTCATTCCCAGCTCAATATTTTAACTCCTGTTCCATATAGTCAATTGCCTCCATGTACATCTTCAGGACTATATACAAGCATTTATGAAATGCTGTTAAACACTACAATTTTTGTACCCTTTTTTAACACTTTCTGATGTTGACTCTTTCTCCTGTGCAAAAGCCAAGTGTTTTTGTTTAACATAGCAAAAAAACACAAATAAATTCTCTATTCACTGAATTCTCCTCTTTTTGAACACATGCTCCATTGTGACATAGGCTGTATCATGAGCTCAAGGCAAAGTCACTTGTTAAAATACTGGCACTCTGTTACTCACCATAAGCTCTTGAAATGCACTAACTAGTCCATTAGCTTCTGTTCCGTAAGTAAAATGTAAATTCTCTGCACTTCTCCATCTTTCTGATATGCATCTAATGGGTGCTATAAGCCTCTAGCAAAGATGTAGGTTGGCTTAGAAAAAGATTGACTGAAATGAGGCAAAGACTTATTATCTGGAGAGTCTACTTTGACATTTGAAATTTTCAACGAAGTGGGCATCTGTATTTGTATCATGAATACACCTAACTCTGAGGAACTATTAGCCAGACAGTGATAACTCTCCAGAAAAGCCAAGTTCTTATGGTTTTCCTAGGCATTATAGAACAAAGCACTGAGACCTGAACATCATCACCACTATTCTGGGCAACAGTGGTAAGAATCATGTTTCTCCTTTCAGCTTGCAAAAAAAGTATATGCACAGGAAAAGCTAATTACAGTGATTAATCAAAGAGAATATGGAAACATGTATTTGTTGGTTGATGGAAACTTTAAAATAAGCAAAAAAAACATGGATGGTTTCCTGCTAGAAGGCTGCAGAGTATACATCGCACTAACAATTCTGTGCATATTTTCCGTACTGTTCTATAATCAATAAAGAATGTATTTTCCATTGGATATTACTTTGCAAAATAATTTTCTGCATTGGGAGTTTCTTGATTGTGTATGTCCTCATATATCCAGTTCAATCCTGTTTGGCACTTTCTGGTGAAACTATAACCCAAAGGAACTCTCAATAGAGGTAAATAGAGAGTATCCTTTAAAATAAAGCAGAAAAGCAAAATGACAACTAGGTAAGCCATATACATCCAGTAATTAACTCTTTTGACCAAACCTCAAAAAGAGTACAGGATTTTTTCTAAAGAACTACCCTACCTATATAAGCAAATAGATCAACTGTGTGCCTTGCACATCCTGCTTTACATCTACACAAGAAATACATTCAGAGGCAGGGATGTGCAGAATCACAGCTCAAACAGATAGAGCCTCCTACTATTTCTGTATCATCAGTCTGACCATCCACAGCATTGCATGCAGATCCATACACTGTAGCTATAAACTTAAGGATCTGTCATGAGATGCAACACTTCTAAGGCAGATACTGAAGGAAAAAACAATTTTTCCTGTACTGGCTACAGCTTTTTATTATCAATGAAAGAATGTAAGGGAACAATCTTGCTATTGTATATCAAAAGAGTTTACGGTCTGCTCCTTGATGTGTTTGGATATTAATAAATTCTGAAGTAATAGGTAACTAGACAAACTCTGTAGAGAACTCCAGAGACTTCTGACCTCAAGGACTTCCTTGATAGCAATAATTAGCTTTAAAATATTCCTCAGAGATCTTGAGATTCAACACTTAACTGTGATGGCTTCTGTACTGCACATGGCAGTTGTTCAGGGCAACTGGGAGACTAGTCCCTGAACAGCTACAACCTACTTTTTGTTTCAATTTGATCAACAGAGTGGTCGCCAGCAAAATCTAACTTATGTATTAGCATAAATATATGGAGATCTGAAAGGGCTGCTATATACAGCACATGTAAATTATTTACATCTAGTCAACCCAAGTGACTGAAGACATTGTAAGAAGCACAGCTGCTGCTAGTGCTAGAACCTTGAAGCTGTTTCTTAATGTGAATATTCATTATTACACTCCTGGAAGACGGTAGGGGAAAAACACAGTCAATAAAAGTATATTCTGTGTTTTGTAATCGGTAAACAACATAAGCAAAATAGTATGTGGAGGATATAGAGCAGCTGCTCTTTCCAAATGAATGCCTAATTGTGAAATATTTAGACCTCAACACTCTGATTTCTTTAACAATTCTTTTTCTTGTTAGGGTAGATTGGATGGCCTTGTGCTTTATTTAGATTTTCATTTTTTTTCATTCAGATGGTACCACAGGGTCTAAAGCAAACAATCATGGAACAAGCGATTCAGATACTGTAACTTAACAGTAATGACCTACATTTATACAATGCTTCTTATCCCAGAGCATCCCTAGACACAATAGTTATAGCATAAATGGGAACTTGCCACCGATACAGCAAAATAATACTTATGGTATAGGTAATTCACTTGCCACTGACGCTTTTTGAATTGATGGAGAAACTCATAATATATGCACCACCATTTGACTCTTGGCCTTCAGACAGAAGAATGGTTGTCTGAAAGCACTGCATTCAGCAAAGTATACTTCAAAAACACACCAGTGAACTCCTAAATATTACAAAAGTTAACTTCCAAGAACTTAGGACTTGTAGTCAAAAACTGGTTCTGACATAAAGCACATATGCACACACGTGCAAGATTTCTGTGCGCTGATGCAATTCAGTAATCGTGGCGCTGCCCAGGTAGATTCTTAAACCAATGTGTAGTCACAACAGGGATGCTAGCTGGCAACAGGCATTTACTATTCATTTGTGCAGCAGCTGACAGAATCTGCTCTATAATGAAAGATACCTTTCTCAGAACTTACTATGTCTTTGAACATCACAAAGAATCTGCGTTTGAAAATACAGCGGCCACAGGCCTAGACTTTAGCAACTCCATTCTTCTTCATTTCATATTATTCTTCAAAAAAAGATTTGGCCTGTCTGAATTATACTGAGTTTGTCCTAAGCAACAAGTACAAGCAGTTTTATCAGCGTATAAAAAAACCAAAACCAACAACAACAAAAAACACCCAGAAAAAAAGAAAAAAAAACAAAACCAAAAAGAAAGATAAATTTTACTGATCCCAATATCTTCTAAAGCCTCTACAGGAAAGAAAAATACTATTATTTCCAAAACCACCTTTTATTTTCTGAAAATTCATTGCAGCATTTAAACAATTTTTATAGACCTGACTGAAAGTGCCTACACAACCCACAGACAAATTAGAAACATAATCTTTCAGCAGAAAATATTAGGATGCATATCCTATTATTATTCCAAAAAGAGAAATTTGCCTATATAACTTCAGGCACTGCAGTGATAAGGATTTTTTATTTATATTTGTAGAATGGAATGAGATCCCTTGACATTCTAAAATATGAAATTCAGAAAGAGTCACATATATGATGCTAACTGCTGTGAGAATCTTCCCAGCTGAAAAGACAAACTCTGTACTGCAAGTAAATGTTGATGTTCAGCATGAGAAAAATGGAGTAAAGTGTTTGAACATCTGAAAATCACCTGATCTCAAAGGACAACTGCCTCCAGGCTGTTTTTTTACTGAATTATATCATCAACTTTAATTTATAAGGAATCAACTGCTATTGTCATCAGAGATGACATTCTGAAAGACAATCATAGTTCTCAAATCATTAACGTTACTAGGACCTTCCTTCATAATGCACCGTCAGTGGATATTTACTGGTCATTGCTTAGCAGCACACCTTCAAACTCGTGCCATTTTGCCCTCCTAAGTACTATCTACAAAAGCTAATAAAAAAATAGTATATTCAAAGCTATGATTTCTCGGTACCTATTGACACTAGATTCATATTCAGGTAATCTACACTGTACTTTCTACTGAAAGTGTTTGCAAAGAATAACAGAAGGACACAGATATAAAACGAGACAGAAAGTGGTGGGGGGGAAGATACAAACAAGTCAATTAACTGTTCTGGACCAAGTTTTAGTTTTTCCTGTGCTTACTTAATGCTTCAGGTAAACTTCCGTGCTGTATGAATTATAAATAGTGCTAAAAAGCACTTTCTCCTTCCCATTCAATGGACGTGTTGAGTGTCACCCTCTGGTGATCTTCAAAAGTCAATAATACAAAACTACTGTTCTCCCCATCCTACTGGGATTTAGGTTTTGTCTAGCATTATTCATTCTGCACTAGGCACTTGTTCCGAATGCAGTTTCTGACCTGCACTAGGAATAAAGCCACGTTCATAGTCATTCAGAAACACATTAACAGCATGACATGTTTCATGTACAGCAGGCTTTACATGCTGCTAAGGTATGGTGCCAGATGTTCCGATAGATATTTAATGAATGTGACATTTCATTTATATTTATTTAGCCATTGACAGGAATTAGTATTACAGATATTTTTCAAATTATTACAGCACATCAAATGTTTATTTTCTTCACTCTCTACTACTAAATGATAGCAGCATGGAACATTTGACATAACTTTAAATCTGCTGTATCTTAAACTGTAATAGAGGAATTAAAAATCAATAAATAATGGAGTTGTCTTGCCTTGACAAAGAAATTCACGGTATCTCTCCGTTTTATTTGCTTTTATTTTAAAGAGAATAAATGCTCCAAGGCATAGGTATCATAAAGAAACAGCTGGATGAAAACCAGAAAGGCTACTCAGCCTGCATCTTCTATAATGACTTTTATAGAAGTAATCGAGGCCTTTCACATTTTCTATCCTTACAGTTACTATGCCATTTGGGGAAAAGAGGGGCAGAATTAAAAAATTTCACATATGTTTTCCTGGGGAATAAGTCCAGAAAACTAAAAATACTTCATTATAATGCAAAACTTTACAGATATAATTAATATCCTTTTGTTTGTTTGCTATAATCCCTGGTGATAGTGTTTTTAGTATTTAGTATTTACTTTGAGAGCAGTCCATATTTGGATAAGCAAAAAATGTAGTTGTTTCCTACCTGCAACCAAGTAAAGCCATGGCTTTATTTGTTTCCTGAATTTTTTCAAAAGAATATTAATGCACCTCTACCAGCAATAAATATTTGTCAATCACAATGAAGAATAATCTATTGAAAGATATGATTTTAACTAATTTAATTCCCTTTGCTAGCATAAAGCAAATATTTAATTATAAAAAATGCCTAATCTGTTTCCTCTTTGTCTTAGTCTTGTGTTGTTTCAGAATTTTCGTTTACTGAATAATAGTTTTTAGCTACCTGTTCCTTATCAGCAGCTATCCTCCTGTTATCTGCCTTTTCTTTAATCTTCTACACTTGCTGTTCCTTTTCTCTCCCTTTATTTCCACCTTGACCATCCCTATTTTTCCTTCTCTATAGAGCTTGCTGGCTAATATGTTCTACAGAAACTTTCTCTGTAGGATTTATAAGTCCTTATATTCAGCCAGATGCTCTATGCATATGTCAAAGTGGCTTGTGATTCAAGGCTTTACAGATGTTAAAGAATTAAAATTCTCTTAACACTCCTTTGGCATATATTATTATGGAGGAACAGAAGCTGAGAGGTTCTGACCTCCACAACAAACCAAAAGATTCCGACAAAGGCAGTGCTCGAGTTTAACCAAGCCTTCTTTATTACGCTTTCACAGTTAAATAGGTAATAAATACAGAAAAAGAAAGTAAGACTTTTCTGACACATGACTAACCTGGATAATCTGGGTCAAAAGCATACAATATGCAGAGTAAAAATGCACTTGAGTATCGTACAGAAATGCAAGGTACATGAAGTGTCAAAAGGTAGCACTAGATGTGACTGAGATGAGGCTCTAGTCAGCATTAAATATAACTTTGTCTGATTCAACTAAGTTAACTATCACTGGAAACAGGCTCAGTTTATGTAGGGGAAATTGGAAAGAAGAGAGAGGTAAAACAGTCATGACATATGCAAAGTGTCTTCAAACTTAGAATAAGCTAAATAGTAATAAATAAGGCATCAGTTTTGTTTTGTTGTTTGGTTGGTTGGTTTGGGGGTTTTTGTTTGTTTGGGTTTTTGTTTTGTTGTTTGCTTTTTTTAGGTTAGGCACAGAGAAGAAAAGGTAAACAACACTACATGGTTAGAAGAAAGTGAATTAAACACATAGAAGCATCTTTGAGGTATGTGGAACTACAAATTTCTACATGGTCTGGGTGTTCTGGTGGCTCAGATCCATGTCAAGTTCCAAATTCTCTCTAGATAGAAGAAAGCTAAACAATAGAGACTTAATCCTGTTTCTTATTGGTGAAAATGACAGCTCCTCAGAAGTAAATTTTCGCTAGCTAGGAAAACCTTGACTAAAAAATTCAACTTTAACTGCTTACAGTCAGATATACAAGGCACTTAGAGAAATGTAGAATTTAGGCTGAATGGAGAGAAAGATATTTCGATGGATCCTCAAGTGTAATCAAATTTGGATTTAAAGAATAAGGTTTATAAAAATCTTTCAGAACAAAATGTAATTGTGACCCCATTTTTAATTTAAAAAAAAATATATTTTCATAGCTATTTACAGCTGCCAATTTAGCAGGGTCATTCAAGATGAAAGTTCTTTCATTAAAACAATAAACAAAGAAAGGAAGATGATGATGTAAGATTGTTTAAGATACAGGTTGGCTGAATCTCTCTACAATTAATGAATGAATGAATGAAACTTGACAAAAACCAAAAAGCAATAGACAGCTCTTCCAAGAAGCAGTTCCAATTTGGCAGATGACTATAGCTGAAAGAGCAGTTAAGGTTACCCTAAAACTAAATGGTCAGAAGGAGAAGTTTACACCAGCAAGACTGAGACTTGCACATTTCTGCTTTTGTTACAGTGAGAAGCACATTCGAGTAAGATAAGCACAAATTCACAATCAAGTGAATTTTCAAGTGAAAGTTCATTGGAGCTGAAACTCATCAAACCTGCAGAATCCACTACTTACTTTTATGTAGGATTTGCTCACCCACAAATTAACTGTACTGTGTAAGGTACTTATCACAGAACGATTATAGTGTAACGAGTTGCTGCTGTTAGCTGCTGCACATTAAGATGAGCGTGTTCATGCATCAGATACAGTCTGAGCTCTAAATTTCCTCCAAATTTGCTGACTCTGGGCTCGACAGTTTAGGTTAACTCCTTTAACTCCAATTTTGGGGGAAAGAAACCTCAAGTGATAAGTTCTCAGCCCGATCAGCAGCTAATTAACAACCTGGATGGAAACACATAAGAACTGTACTATACAGCAAAACCCAATGCCCCAAGAGTTTCCAAATACAATCTTGTTTGCAGTGTTTGCTTGGTTTTTGGTATTGTTTTTCCACGGCAAAGTTGTTTCAGAACAAATGTAATTGATTTTGCACCGAGAAATACCTCACAGCCATGTTCACCTTTAATTACAGTAATTTCCTATTCAGACTGATGTTCTCACTAAATAGCAAATTCTTACTTTGAGCGACGAGTAATTTTAAGTAATTTGAGTGATTGCAATAGGCTTCTCAGATTCCGTATACAGGGTGGTTTTCCCATTTGTCTTATCTCTTATCTGTCTACTAAAGAAAACAGAAAGTAGATTAAGACTTTCAGTTTTGCACTATTTTCATTTCCGTAAAAAATATTCCTTATGAATGTGGTGAATTTGGGGAATTATACTTCAGATCTTCACAAAAATGCATTTAAGAAAGCCAAAAATAAAGGTTGAATGTGTTCATTTTCTCTAGAGTGCGTAAACATCGGCTGATTTTTTTAACATTTCTTAGTCAGATAGTTAGGGATGTATCTAAGAAGGACTTCTTAGAGAGAAACTTCTATCTATCACTTCTCAGATGTATAGTGGCAAAAAGAAGGAAAGAGACCACACAACTGTTTAAATGCTGCTCTTGCATGTGCTTGGGTGTAATTGTGTGGCATTGCTGCCTGAAATAGGTGGTTGTCTGCTCTGTGATGTCAAACTGAAGTGCTTTTGGACACATCCAGAAACAGGATGTTTAAGTATGCTGCACCCTGCTTAACTCATGTATCAATGAAGGCCTCCATTCACTGTCTCAGCCTGCCTTTTCACTTCAACCTCCCACCTACACACCCTGAGGCTGCATTATGGATGTGGCTTTCCCTGGTCTCCCAACTGTGCATCCTTGCACCCTTGTGCTGTGCGTTTTGGACCATTTTTCTGTCATAGTCCATGATTCTTTCCAAGGTCTAAATCATACTGTGTCTCCTCTGTCTCCTCACCCTGAATGATCTGTAGCTTCAGTTTCTAGCTCTGCACTAAGATTCCCACCACCACTCCATCCTCCTGCAAGCTTCTAGGTGGTTAAGTGGGTCTATATTAGCACTAGGAAGATAAGTAACAATCATTCTAATATCTGATAAATGTTACCAAACAACAGGTGTGCATAAGGCTCAGCAGTCAATTAGTGTGCAACAATTACACTCCAATTAAGCAAATTCCAATCACAGTCAAAATGGCAAGAGTGTGGTCAAAGACCAGCAAGAAGAAGGTTGGGCAGGTATTGATGAAAGGTGCAGTCTGACTGAGGAAAATAAATGGTTATCATTGTCATTGTTATTGTGATTGTCTGCTGTGCAGAACAGGTCACACAGGAGAGGATGCTTACCTGGGGGCACCCACCACCTCTCTTCCCAGCTGGCCACTGGAGAATTTTCCTTTCTCTCTGCCTGTTTTTCCCTAAGGTAACGTTGACATAGATGCATATCGTCAGCTATATGTCCCTGGAATAAAGAAAGCTTTATGTGCACCAGGCTGCCTCACCCTTCGCTATGCAACACGTACCATTTCTGAAACTGTGAAAACCTGAAGCACCTATGCACTTTTTCTTCTCTAGTTTGTTATACCTAAAATACATTCATTAGTTCTTCATCTGCTACTTAGGAACTATAGTCTATTTTATGTTTTCTGCAGGGTGGCTGCAGGAGGTCTGAAAAAAATACTAGGTTAAGGTTTGTATTAAAAGAAAAGATGAGTAAATTCACATGTTTTTTCGAGTTCCAAACTCAAGCAGAAATGGCACATAGCAGCAATGAAATCAGAAGACACAGTGGTGACAAGTGCTGCCCTGTGGAGTGCTATGAGACACTACAAGAACAAATCACCTTATTTCAGTATTCGTATGATCAGGACCCTATTAGGAGCCAGTTTATCGCCCTTTGTAGAATTTGTCCTCTGTGGCATCTTTTAAGACAGGGAAGTTGGTTCCTTTTTGTGGCATTGGCCTTCTCTGGTGAGTATCTTGGCTGATCTCTCGTGAAAAACAACCAATCAGCAAAACTCTTCCAAAAGTAGGTGCCTTCTCTCCTTTTCTTTCTCTCTTTCTCTCTCTCTCTCTTTTTTTTTAAATTAATAGGTTGTTCTCAAACTAATTACCTCAAATTTTAACACTCAGGTCCAAAAAATGTAAGTAATAGAGACAACAGAGTGTGAAGGTTTTGCTCAGTTGGTTGTCTAGTTGTTCCTTTTTTAAACTAAATGGAAAAAGGGAAAGCTAAAAGAAAGGAAAATTCAGTTAATTCTTTCTCTCATGTGAATGTAGCCATGGGAAACTGTGCTCAACAGGTCATGAGATTTAAATTACAAAGGTTAAAGGCTGGTTTCAGTAACCTCACATCAGAGCACATGTCTGTACTTTCCAATTTATAGTCTTCTCTCAGTTTACAGAAAGCTGCCTGAGAGCAGCAGCATCCTTTGATCTCCCCGAAAGTCACTTGTCTCTAGGTAGGGACACCATCTCTATAGTAATCTCTTTGTTCCTCTCCCAGCATCCTGCTGTTTTGGTCTTTCAGTTGTTTCCAGTCCTTTTAGAGATACATAGAAACATGTTCTTCCTAACCAGCTCAGCAAGCTGTCCTGTCTGGAAAACATGAAATGTCTCTCTAAAATGGCTTTTAAACAAGTTTCACAAGGATGCAAAATTACCTAAAATGATGCTGTAACTGGTCAGATGTAGCTGTCCACAACAGGCCCCTAAAAACTAACATACAACTACATCAAGCTAGGGAAAGCAAATTTTAGAGTAAAGCACCTCTTGGAGAGCAATTGCCTGTGTGCATTCCCACCGTGAGAGATCCACATTTGCAAAAAGCAGAATCTTGGCAGATGATCCCTTGATGTGCAAAAATTTGCAAATCATTTCAGTCTAAGCAATTTTCCCATCCTTACCAGAGAGCACTAAGGCTGCAATTGTACCCTGATAATCATAGCTACTGAATTCTAAGCAAAATGAAATTTCACCAGAGTCAGTACTGCTAAATGCTAAAATACTTAACAGGAACAGCATTTAATTAAAATGTCCAGAACTTTTGTAGCTAAAGTAAAGCATCAACCTTTGTTATGTTAGAAACACAAAACCACGATTATTGGAAGTTGTGAACAAAGATTAAACAATGTAAAGATCTGGCATCATTCTGATAAAGACTGCAAAACACAGCAGTGCTTCTCCCTCCAACCCTGTCACCAAAATGTGAAATTAGAACAACTGAGACTGCACACCCTTTCCCTTGCATACCTCCCTTTAGATAGCTCACTGCTTAAGAAACAAGTGCTTGCCCAGGAATAAATGTAAAAAAAGCTTTTAAATTTCAATATTTCCTAGAGACAAGCTCAGCCACTCAGCTTTTAAGCTCTCACCAGAAGCATCTGCTAGATATCTGGCCAACAATGAAAAGTGGATGAGATGGATAATAGGTTAATCTTAACATGCTAAAGCCTCTTGTCTAATTATGACACTGAGATAAAATGAGAAAAAATTCAGAGCAGAATAATGTAAAATAGAGCATGTTGTGATAAAGTCTGAAATGGCTTAGTCAAATAAATGTACTGCTTAAAAAATAAGCTTTTCTGGCCTCAGATAGCATTAATTACTCTCAGCATCTTTCTAGGATTTACAAACAATTAGGAAAAGAACATAACATTAGTTACACAAACTGTGTATTACTGCTCACCGCACATCATAGTGCACTTTCTTGCAGTCACAAACACCAGATCAAATTCTAAATATTGGTATGAATTTCACCAGTCAAGTCACCTGAAAATTCTGGCTATCTGAACAAACTTCACTGCATGTGACAGGTGTAATCTCACCCCTGCACATACATGGTCATCGGATGAGGGAGTTTATCTAATTTCAAACTAATACTAAAATATCAATAGAAAGCACTACCCTCTTGAGATACTCATCCTCTCCAAAACAGCAACTGAAATAGTTTTGTATTAACTTAGTAACATTAAGCTTCTCAGATGAGCAACACTGACACAGATTTCAAGTGTGAAGAAACAAAATGGAATGAAAATTGCTTGTTCAAAATATGAATGGAGCTGCAGCATTTTGCATGAGATGATAAGCTTCACAGAGGGTCCACAGACTTGTATATATCTCCAAAAGGGGGAAAAAAATTGAGCCAATATTTTAAATGGTTGAATAGTTCTTTTTCCATCTCGTATTTCTGGGGTCCTGAACCTTTTATAAGAAACCTTCTCCTACCCACTCCCTATTCATTTCTAATGGTCTTCCCACAAAGTGCTACCTACTGCCTTCTATTCTTCTTTTTTTTTCTTTTAATTTAACTGTTTTCCAAATTTTTGGCCAACAGTAACATTATGGAACATAAGCAACTAACGATCAATTTTTAAAAGATTACAGGGCTTAAATCTTTGAGACAGGACACAATAGTATGTAGTATGTAATTTTATCTGTGAGACATCCATTTTCTATCATTAAACTACACTATATAAAAGAAAAAAGTACACTGTAGGAACAGTTATTTCCTCAACCAAAATATTCAAGGATTTTTAAGGAGAGAAAAGAGTGCAAAATCACATGCTGTAAGTCTAACTATGCAGGAAAACTAAAACCAAACCCTTTCAGAATATTGTTTTAGTTATGGAGTGGTAGTTGTAGGAAGTCTGAATGCATATAGCCACTAACTTCCTAATGATTAGCACAGTTTCATTGACAGGCTTGCTGCAGAATCACAAAGCAAACATAAATTGCAGCAAATTAGCAGAAGATTTTTTTCTTTAAAGAAAAAAGTGTAATGGATGTTTTGCCTGAGGAGCTTATTTTGATGGCTTCTTAGTAGATGAGACTGCACTGCCAGGAACCACAGAAGCATACAGTAAATTTAATAATAGCCCAATGCCATGGTTTATACAGCTACGCAGCAGATCGGGCACAGGGTCTGCACATTCAACTCTGAAAACTAAGCATATCAGAGCAATGAAGGCCTTAGTCTTATTAGGCGGAGATAGTACTCATGGCTGTCTACAAAGATAGCTGCCTCTTTAGAAAATCCATATTGCTCCCAATGAATTTAAGACAGCTTTATCAATAAATTCAATCACAGTAGAATTTAGCCCATAAAGAAAATGACAGAAATATGCCAAAAGGAAAAGGAGATTGGGGAGATATTTAAAAAAAAACCACAACCCTTTATAAAAAAAAAAAAGAAGAAAATGTAATATCAGTGGGATTTTTTCCTACATGTGATTGATCACCATATTCATTTCTCCCAATTTAAATAGATATAATGAAACAACAGCTACATATTGCAAAGACAGGGAAAAAAACCCTGCTGGGAATACTAGTAACAAAGCATGCTATTCAAGTTACAATTGGCAATAATTGCCAGTCTCTGCTCTCTAACATTTTAATTTACTCATGGCAAACTTGCATTCCAATAGGTAAAAAATTATTTCCTACTTTCAAAAACATCAAAGAAATTGCTTCCAGTCTGTTCTTTACAATTGACTATTCACAGCATAACTACAGGGCAAATATCAGCAGTGAAAGGAAACATCTTGCAGAGGTGATACTTAATCATGATAGCCTCAACATTGCTGCATGCCTATTTCACTGTTTGCAGGATTGACATGTGTTCTCATGAATAAATTCATTAATATCTGTCTCAAACATTAACATGAACAGGCAGCATGCTACACAATCAATTGGGATTCTATAGATCCTTTCAGGAAAAAGTGCACATAAAAACAGACATTGAAGATGAAAAATTATTTAGTTACCATCAGCTTTTTCTAATGTATGAACTCAGATCCCAAATGCCATAGTATACTCCCTATTTTTCACAAAGAGGTGTAAAATGCTGCTGCTCGTTTGGAGTGGACAAAGTTGACATTGTTATGTTAATGCTGACATATCCTCTACATGTTTGACAGATTTTCCTTAAAAAGCTACACTCTTAAATCTGCTCAATAACACAATAGCCTGGACAGCAGAGATCAGTTTCTGTATATAATACTGCAGTAGCTCAGGTGAATGGTTTATTTACTTGTGGTCCACTTACATCTGATAGGAATGAATCCCAAAGTGATCTTACCCAAGCTGGCAGAAAAGCCATTGGGGGCAGTGAGCAGGGGACACATCGCCACTGGAGTGTATCTGAGAATCCCAGTGATTATCCAGGTCAATATAGTCAGAGGCAGAATAAAACTTCTGATCTCCTTTTTGGGTCCACGCTCTTGTTCATTTGTCTTGCTGTCCAGGGGGCTGGGGGCAAAGGGGAGTTCTCCTGTTCCAACAGCACGATTGCATTCTATCTTCTTCAGGTAATTACTCTGCTCTCTGTAGATACACTGGATTTTGACTTAAGGCCCTTTTATGCCACTCCAAGAGCAAAAAAATAAAGGCCTTAAAGTGCTTGAAAACAGCCTGAAGTCCAGTCATAAATAACTAGAGAAAAATACTACTTAAATGTTTACAAAGCTGAGGGAAGACATAAATCGCGTTATATCTAAATGGAATAAAAATACTAATAAATAGAAGTTTTGCAGCACAGATAGCAATTGAAACAAATATAATTGCAAACATTTTCCTTTTAAATTTGACTTAAACTCAACATAAATTATGACATAACCATATTTTAAGGACAAGTGTAGGTTAAATAATTTATATATTAAATAGCTGAGCCTTGGCAAAAAAGAGGCAGCATAGACTCTGAAATGTGTGTTCTCATGATTATTAAACATTTTTATTGCTATCTATGGCAGAGTGGTATATGATGGCTATTGGTTTTATGTTATTTCCTGCAAAAGTTAAATTATTTTTTTTTATAACTTTATTACTACAGTGAGATTTACATAGGATTTTATACTAAAATCATTAGCAATATGCAGTGATTACTGAAAATGCATTGGAATGGATTATCATGGTTCCCCTTTGTGCATTGACAACATATAACCAAGATCATAATTATGGGATTGCTACCACCTGCCAAATTGAAGAACTAAACCACATGCTTCCACATAATAATAAAGAAACCTAAGATTAAAAAGCAAATGAAGGTTAAATCCTAAAGGTCTTCAGGGATCTCTGAGCTGCATATTTCTTCAGTACTCCTTTATCATTTTCAATTGCCCACAAAGATGAAGGCTTTTCCCAGTTAAACAAGTCCATCTAATGAAATGTCTGCATTTTCATTTTCAGACAGCTGCTTAGAAAACAGAACATCTGCAATGTGCAAACTCTCATTAAACCTTGTCTTTGGATTTATAACTTTTTCATCTTGAAGCAGGAAAAGAAAACTAGAAAAATTGTTCACATTGCCAAAAAATCAGAAACTTCGGACTACCCACTGTTGCCCAGGTTATCATTTATTGCAAGGTTATCATTCCTTACAGCCTTTCACATTATCTCTTACTGCTTCTTTCTTACGCTTTCCAGTTTTAAAAACTATTTAACATACAACTCCACCAATATTTACACATCAGTAACTTACTATGCACAAACTGAGCAAGCTTACTATCTGTTTCCAGCATCCCCTCACTATATTAATTATTTCTGGCATATCAAACTAAAGATGTAGTTCCACAGGATCTTGGCTTAGGATGCAGAGCTGGCCTAAGAAGTCCAAGTCTGAAATTTGCTCCCAACTGGTCCCCCCACAGCCACCGCAGTTGTGGTGGTGATGCTAAATAACATGATATGACTTAAAAATATCTAAGTGCCATCCCCACTTACACCGACATCCCCATTTCAGAAGGTATTTTCAGAAGCAATTTAAAGAAATACTAAAAAAAAAAAAGCATCAGAATTCCTATTTTTGGAGGGTTTCTATGTGTTGCAGGGTGTTATAGGAATTCTGCGTTGTCACTTCGGATGCTGTTGCTACTCTAAACATAGAGAAGACCCTTCAGTTCTGACTTTCAAAACTGATATTTTCCAAAGCACTTAATGAAAAAATATTTTTTACAACATTGTAACTATTACACAACCTTAATCCTGACTTGATTCTTCCTAGAGAATGACTTAGATGACTTATTTATCTTGTTGTCAACTGGATCAGTAAAACCTCACAATGCAGAAATAGTCAAATTATGGGAAATACTTTCTCTAGACATCTGAAACTACAATACACCACATTTCTGTTACATGCTTATGAACCAGTATCCAGAAGGTTTTCTCTGCCGTCTGGTGTACAGTGTCATCCACAGGAAAAGGTTAATCTTCAGTGAAAATATCATCTCTTGGCCCTGTGCATTTGTTGGAGTTACAGAAGCTTTCTTTGAAGGTGGCTGTGATCCCAGTAAAGCTGCAGTAAGTAGTTCAAATTAAATATCACTAGTAATACATGATGGTAGCAAGCAGAGGTCAGAAA
>NW_010167489.1:0-17540 GCF_000695765.1 Mesitornis unicolor
GCTGCTGGCTCGGAGTACAGTGAAAGGTGCCCCGCGGACCCGTCGCGCTCCCCTAGCATGGGATGGGCGAGCCCTGCGAGCGCGGTCCCTGCTCGCCATCCGCCGGCATGAAGGAAGGAGCGGACTGCGAGTCCTGGGACGCGCCGTTGGGTTTCCTGGAGGGCGTCCAGATGGGTAACAGGAGCAACATGTCCTTCCTGCAGCTCTTCAAGAACATCAACCTGGAGAGAGCAGACGGGATGCAAGGGGACAGCTCCGATGTGGTGCGGATTATCATCTCCCTAGTGTACTCTGTGGTGTGCGCTCTGGGGCTGGTGGGCAATCTTCTGGTGCTCTACCTGATGAAAAGTAAACAAGGCTGGAGAAAGTCCTCCATCAACCTCTTTGTGACCAGCCTGGCAGTGACTGACTTTCAGTTTGTGCTGACCTTGCCGTTCTGGGCAGTGGAGAACGCGCTGGACTTCAACTGGCTCTTCGGCAAGGCAATGTGTAAGATTGTCTCGTATGTGACAGCCATGAATATGTATGCCAGCGTCTTCTTTCTCACTGCCATGAGTGTGGCTCGATACCGCTCAGTGGCTTCAGCCTTGAAGAATCAACGGCGAGGGGACCCACTGGGTGGTTGCTGCTCTGCCAAGTGGCTTTGTGCACTCATCTGGCTGTCAGCTATCCTGGCTTCCCTACCCCATGCCATTTTTTCCACCACTGCCACCGTCTTCGATGATGTGCTCTGCCTCGTCAAGTTCCCTGAGGGCCGAGGCAGCAATGCCCAGTTTTGGCTGGGTCTGTACCACATCCAGAAGGTGCTGCTGGGCTTCGTGGTGCCACTGATCATCATCAGCCTCTGCTACTTGCTTCTGGTGCGTTTCATCAGTGACAAACACGTCGGCAGGACCTGCAGTGGCCCCAGCACCAAGCGCCGCTCCAAAGTGACTAAGTCCGTGTCCATCGTGGTGCTGTCTTTCTTCTTGTGCTGGCTGCCTAACCAAGCACTCACAACGTGGGGCATCCTCATCAAGCTCAACGTGGTGCACTTCAGCACTGAGTACTTCCTCTCCCAAGTGTACCTGTTCCCCATCAGCGTGTGCCTGGCACACTCCAATAGCTGCCTAAATCCCATCCTCTACTGCCTCATGCGCAGGGAGTTTCGCAAGGCACTGAAGAGCCTCCTCTGGAGGATCACCTCACCCTCTCTCACGACCATGCGCCCCTTCACTGACACCACCAAGCCTGAGCAGGAGGAGCAGGCTCTGCACGCCTTGGTGCCTGTCCACCCCGTCACCGCTTCTTCCCCTGCTGTAGCAGTCCAGCCGGAGGTGGCCTACTACCCCCCTGGGGTGGTGACGTACAGCAGCCGCTATGACCTGCTGCCTGCTGGCTCCACGGAGCAGCACTGCTGAGATGGGCAGGAGGCTTGTGGGGGGGTGGGACTGTGGGGTCTGTGCAAGAAGTGACCTGGGGATATTGTATGTCTGGTAGGGACAAGGGGAGGAGGGATGAGTAAAGGATGGTTTCTGTGTGAGGGATGCTCTTCTGGGGTTGTGTCTGCTCTCTGAAGCTTGTTGATGGAAACTGCTGTCTTGAAAACATCCCTCAGACTGAAGAACAGGAATAGGAGGAGGCACTGGTGGTGCACTGGGTATTGGGTGTCTCTAGGAGATGCTTTTTAGTGCTTGTACCTGTTCTGGGGAACACGACTGGGGGAGGGTGACAGGGGAGGATGCAAGATGTGCAAGGCACCAGAGGGAGGAGAGGGGCTGGGTGGGGTGGAGCAAAGCTGGAAGGCCTTGGCTGTGTCCCCTCAGCCTGGAAGTACAAGCAGCAGGGGACCAGCAGCTCTGCCTTGTCCCTGTGTGTGTATTTGTGGCAGGGGGGGGGGGGCGGGAACTGCTGCGTGGCATTGCAAATGATGCCAGCCCAGCTGTGGTCACTGCTCCCCAGGATCTGGTGAGGGCACAGGGATCAGGCAGCCTGTGCCCTGATGGGAACAGCCAGGACAAGTGGGTGAGAAGCTCCTGCTTGTTCCAGCTTGGCCCCTTTCCCCTAATCTAGGGACGTAGGGAAGAGGGGACAAGGAGCACCGTGCTCCCCTCCAGATCTGTGCAGGGTCTGCTTTTCCAGCTCCCCTCATCCCGTCTGCTGCTGCCAGGGTGTACAGCAACCCAGACATCCAAGGAGAAACACAAGGACAGGGCTTGCATCTTCATGGAGAAATCTTGCTTTGCCAGGAGGGGAGGGTGTAAGTCCCCCAGCATCATGTTCCCCAGCTTCTCTCCAGGCTGGGGGAGACACCCAAAACACCACACCACAGGTGAGAGGGCAGGTGCCTCTGAGGCTGCAGGCTTTGTTCTTGCTGCACTTCAGGCTGTATTTCACTCCAGGAATTCAGCACATATGTAAATAAAAAAAAAAAGGAGAAAAAGAAACAAATCATAGCAGCTTCAAGCTGCTTGCTCTGGGATATTTCTGAGTTCTGCTAAAACCAAGCACAAAAGCTTTTGTTCTGCTAAAGTGTTTGTTAAGGGTCCTCACTGATACTTGCCAGTGTTTTAATTAGCTCCAGTTCAATCTCCCTGGTGTGAGCAGCCCTAGAGCCCACAGCTCAGTACTCTCACAGCCTGGAGAAGGGCAGTGACAATGCCTGTTCCAGAGAAACAACTGGGAAATCATTTGAAGTTGATCTGAAAAGGACTTTTAAAGGCATGAAAAAAGTGTAATTTTAAACTGTGAAACATTTTATGGTGAGGTTATGTATTTTCCTTTTATTTTTTTTAACTATTAGGAAAAAAATTAAAATGGAAAAGTACAAATATGTCTTGTAAAAGATGGGAAAATGCAACAGTTCTGGTTTTGTTGTGAGAACACAAGTTCATTAATCCCCAGCACTGCATATGGGTTGAATATGTAAATACAATATTGAAAACCTCTCTATTTCCAGCCCCTTTACTGACAACCTAACTCCAACATCTGCCTGACTCTGCTAAAAAACAGTTTCTGCAGAGGTCTGTTTGTCACCTTTAAGTACTGATGTGGAGCAAACTTCCTATTTCTGCCCAGAGAAAATTGCAGTGCCATTAGTGACAATTATGCTTTGCAGACTCTGTTAGGTTTACTGTACATGTTGATAACTTCTGTTGTAAAGTTTGTGTTTGGTCTGGAAGCAGCTGATTCTGCTACTTGCGAGGAAGAGGTTGTTCTGTTTTATTTCAAGGCAGAAGCAACTTTTACTACAGCCTTGGCCGCTTGTTAAGTGGGAAGATACAGGTGCTTGAAGAAGAGCAGCAGATGGACATAATTAATACATACAAGGACTCTGAAGAAATCAGATATATCCACAGAAGAACTCGAGCATCTAAGTACTGTACAACTGCCCCTCCGTGTTCCTATATCTTGGCTGCCGGTTGAAGGCTGTAGGTACTTAAAGTTTTTTCTAGCAAAATTTTTTGTGCCTAGAAGTCTGATCCTGAGCATGCCTAAACCTGCTTAAGTCTGTAGCATTTACCTCTGTACTCATGGGGATCTCAGTTGGCACTGGCTGCAGTGTGTATTCGAAGCAAGGGACACAGCTCTGCACCCCATCGCACAATGCCCTGTGCCAGGCCACACTACGTTAAGAGGGGATGTAGACTTAACTCATTTACCCCCATCCCTGTGCATCTATATAAATATGCTTCTGTCCCACCTTCAGTGCATGTGCAGATTATGCTCCTTTCCTTTTGAAACACTAAATAAGTGGGCAGACCTTTCGCCCACAACCTAGGAGGCTCAGCTTCCCCTCCACATCCCTGGGGAATGACTGAAACTCTGGGCTACTCTGTGAATATGCTCACTCACATCCTCTGGCTTTGACCAGTTCCCCATTGCATGAGTTGCTTACTGTTGCTGGATTGTAAAAGAAAATGAAGCCCTTGAACGCTGCTTTGCAGCATAGTGGTTATGGTGTGAGCCCAAAAGAGGAAGTGCCAAGATTCTTTCTCCTTGTAAATACAGTAGAGAAATTGGATCCAGGTCTGGACTCCAAGTCTCCCCTAAGATCAATTATTAACTTGCTCCCAGGTCCTGGTTCAATTAAAATTTCTGTATGCCATGCAAGAGCCTGAGGTCTTTCTAGACCTATAAATCTATCAGCTTTGTGTGTCAAAGGATTTGTGAGAAATGAATTTGAGTTTTGCATGTTCTGGGAGAAAGCTCTGATGCTTGTGCTAGCAGAGAAAGCAAGTTACAGTGCTATGTTAGAAAACAATACCATCAACACTTAACACCAGAGTTCACAGAGATCTCACCATGTCTCTATAGACCAGGACCAAGTACCTAAATTAAGACGAGGGGATAAATCTGAAAGCTCATACTCATGTTTTGAATAGCATAGTTTCTTCCTTGAATTTCTGGAATTTTATCCATATCCTGATGCTTAAGTGTTCTTGTGTACTACGTAAAAAGCTATCCAGGTGTCTAAAGCATAACTATGTATTTCAGGAGACAGTAAATTGCGTAAAAGACATCCTTTGTGGTGCTCAGCATGACAAAACCCATGTCCTTTTGTGAATGTCAATGTGGACATAATTTTATGCCAGCAAAACAACACAGTAAAATAGATTATGTTCAGAACAATGCATAGTTAGCCGAGAATACTAGCAACAGACCATGATTAGAGGAAGCCCTAGATATCTGATCACTAAAGATATAAAACTCTTATGTTTGGCAAATCACCCAAGTAGAAAAAATACCTTGGGCATGTAGGGACTGAGCTGTGGACTTAGAGGGCAGCTCTCTTAAGCCACTGATGCACCAGGTGTAAGCCATGCTATTCGAAAGAGGCACAACCCACCCACACCTGGCCAAGTGTTGGTTTAGGCCAGCCCAGCTGTGCACCTGTGTGCACACACCAGTGTGTGTCCAGCATGGCCATAGAGCACAGCTCTAGCTGTGCATGAGCAGAGAGAAATTTGACTTCACGTGTGCTGTGAGTCCCAATCACCAATGCATGAGCTCTGGGCTCTGTGTTGCAGGGACACTCGCCTGGGCAGTTGAAGGAAGTGGCAATTGCTCTGACAGTGCACACAGCATTAGGCTTGTGGCCTGAGCAAGGGTCTTTCCAACTTCAGCTTTGAGACTTCCACTACCAACAGCAGCAAAGCCTACTGTGTATTCAAGGGTTTCCTCAATAATCAGTACAACACTCTTCAAAATCACTGCAGTTTCCTCCAAGTGTTCATGTCTTCATTTGTAACAATCACCTTGTCACAGACTAAAATAAACACAGCTGAAGGTTACAAAGCAATACTTGAGTTCTTTAAGCGATTTTTGTGACCCGTCTCCTCCTGTTGGAGATGCCGGGTGGGGTGCTGGTGAAGAGGTGCACATTGCTGCAGGATCATAGGAACCCGAAGGTGCATGCTGACATCTAGTGACAAACTGAAAGAACCTGTAAAAACCAGATACTTTCATTAGACGCCGCCTTCAATTGCCTAAGGACTCTTAAACAACCCCCTCAAATAACTAACCAAGCTCTTAATGTAATAACAACCTCCAATTGCATTTCCAGGTTTCCCTTCGAAATGCCTCTTCAGTAGGAATATTGCTTCACTTTCTCTTTGAGTTATTCTGGCCCTCACTTTAGCAGTAAAAAAAAAAATCCAGTTCCCTTCATTCCCATTCACGACTGTCTGCTTTAAAACTTGATTATTCAATTGAGTGCCTGCACAGGAGCTCTGATCTAATTGGTGTCCCTGAGCTTGAGCAGGCATAGGTATGGGTGCAGTGCAGCTCAAGGATGTTAGACTGTGGGCTTGGGTCTCCAATTTTAGTGAGAGTTATTTCTCTGCTGCTTCAAAAGAGAATTTTGGTTAATCCATTAAGAAAGGGATATTAAAATATCTTTTTATCATGATTAAGCAGTTGTAAGAATCTCCTCCAGGTATGTTCTCAGCATCAGTCAGTGCAGCAGTGGTTTAGACAAGGTCTGCAAGAAAAGCCTGGGCAGGCAGTTAACTCGTTCCTTTGCTAACGTGCAGTTGGTAACATCCTTGAGACGTGTTTCCCAATTGCAGGGAGTTGTTTTCTTTCAAACCCTGCACATATGTGCAGGTTTCTCGGCCTACATTTGTGCATAGCCTCAGAGTCTTTCCCAAAATTTTAACTGTAAAATACAGACTCACAGGATTCCTGAGAAAATTGGGCCAAAAAAAACCACCAACCCTGGACACAGAAAGAATTTATTTAGTTGTGCGGGTATCTTGAAACCTCAACCTACCTGCATGGAAAGTGCAAACAGAAAGTTAAGGTGACCGACTGCAGACTATTCAGTGTGGGAAATAACAAAACGAAGCTAGCTTATGCAAATATTCTCTCTCTCCCCTCATTCATCCATTCCTTGGGGCAATGAGATATCGTTTCTTGAAGGGCCTTGCACAGACCGACTGAATGAGTACACATTACACAGTGATGAAATTACTGTTCAACACTGACTGCCAGCATTATTGCTCAATGAACCTTCCCACTTCCATTCAGAAGTCACAGCTAACCTAATTTCGGATAAAACTGGAATTTTGAATAAAAATTACTGCTTTCCCTTTGTAGTTATGAAAAAGTCTCTGATCAGCTTAGATGAGAGGTCTGAAAATCAAATATCTTCAACTTTCTTTTCAGGCCCAATCCTAAAACAGAACTAATAAATCAATTTATAGGTACCAACAATTAGCCCAGAATTAAGACGATGGGGAAATCATGTGTGACGGAGCTGGTAACCTTCTATGATGGGACAACTGTCTTGGTGGGTAAGGGGAGAGTAGTGGATGTTGTTTATCTTGATGTAAATAAGGTTTTGATGCTTTCTTGCATGAGATCCCTGTAAACAAACGGATTAAAGAATGGACTAGTTAAGTGGAAAGTGAGCTGGACTGAAATTGACTGAACTGCCAAGTTTAAAAATTTGGGATTGGCAGCACAAAGTCCAGCCAGAGGGCAGTGACCAGTGATGTCCCCCAGATGTCAATACTTGGGCTAATTCTGTTTAACATCTTCATTACAGAGCTGATGATGGGACAGAGTGGATCCTCAGCAGGTTTTCACTGAGAGAAATGGGTGATACACCAGAGGATTGTGCCACCATTCAGGGAGTCCTTGATGAGCTGGAGAAATAAGCTGACAGCAACCCTAGGCAGTTCAACAAAGGAAAATGCGAAGTCCAGCACCTGGGGGCAGGTAACCCCAGCACCAGCATAGGCTGGGGCTGATCGGCTGGAAATCAGCTTTGCGGGGAAGGACGTGGGGATTCTGGTGGACAAGGTGAACGTGAGGCAGCAGCGTGCCCTTGCAGCAAAGGCCAACAGCATCTTGGGCTGCGTTGGGCAGAGCACTGCTAGCAGATCAAGGGGCTGATCCTTCTTCTCTGCTTAGCTTGGTGGGGACACATTTGGGATGCTGTGTTCTGTTCTGGGGTCCTCAGTACAAAGGAGAGATGAGCTTACTGGAGAGGCTTCAGTATGATGGGGGGCTTGGAGCATCTCCCATGCCAGCAGATGCTGACAGAGCTGGGGTTGTTCAGCCTGGAGCTGAGAAGGCTCAGTGGGATCTTGTCAATGCGTGTAAATACCCAATGGGGTTGAACGTTAAAGAAGACAGAACCAGACTCTTATCAGTGTTTTCCAGAAAATGGACAAGAGGAAATAGGCAGAAATTGAAATTCAGTAAATTTCATTTACATGAAAGAAAAGAGTTTTTTGATGGTGAGTGTGGTCAAGCACTGGAACAGGTTGCCCAGAGGGGCAACAGAGTCTCCATCTTTGGAGACGGGCAGAATCTGAGCAGACACAGCCTGACCAGCCTGCTCTGCACAAAACAGGGGTATTGGACTTGGTCATTTCCAGAGACAACCCAACTGTTCTCTGCTTCTGTGTGGTTGCGTGATGGCAAATATATTGCTGTGAGTGTGTCTTTGTTCCAGTACAGTAGAATTAGCACATGACTTCCTTGCTTGACATTTATTCTGAAAACCTCTAAAATTTTTTTGCTGTCAAATAATCTCCTGCCGTATGTTTCAAATAATCTATTATATGTTTGTGGTAATAAACAGATTTTAAAAATGTTTCTACTGCTTTTTTTTTTTCTGCTGAAACAGGTGAGGAGGCTCAGAGGAAATGTACATTTCCTTTTGCCTGTCAAAAAAAGGCATTTTTTTGCTGAGCTCCAGACCCTTATTCATAGGCAAATCCAGTGATGCACATAGAGGTAGAGTGCTACCCATGAGCTGCTGAACTGAAGATAACAGGGATCCTACAGCACTGTACTAAATAACTGCTCAACCAGTACACCAATCATAAATAGTGAAAAGAAGAATCTAATTTGAATTTCAGATTTGGGATTACATTTTCAGAGACACAGATTGGAACCTTGAATTATGAACATACTTGATCTAAAGTCATTCCAAGTAAAATATACCAAACCCCAAAATTCCTGTTCAGAAAAGAACACCCTTTGATAAGGTGCCATTTCTCTCTTAGAGATAAGTATAGTTTTAACAACTGTTTTATTGTCATGTTTTCCAATGTTATGGCAACCTTAAATATTTGTGATGTATTTCTTAAAAGTCTGCACCTAGTAGTAAGCAACTTCGTTGTCTATACAAGAAAAAGGGAACTGAACTGCAGCAGCACATCGCTATAAGGAAACTTCAGAGAGAGATGACATCGAGAGAGAGAGGACTGAGGTTAGGAAGTGATGCCAGGAAAGGCCGGCAGCTCCCGTGCCTGGAGAAGTGCTATAATGTCATTGGACACCGGGGGGCAACAGAGCACCCCGCCTGCGGGGAGATACCTGCTCGAATCTGACCGAGTCAGTAGCCCCATTGTCTCTCCTCCTTGGCATTTGAGAGTTATGCTTTCATAAAGCTGTCCATTTTCCAGAAAAGGTCACAGATCTCTCTCCTTGAAAATAAGAGACAGGATGTGCTTATCTCAGTCTACTGTGCGCTCCAGAGTGAGAAGCACTGAATTTTGTTTTCCCACTTCTGCAGGTGCTTACCTGGAGCAGTACAAGGCAATACTCTCTGGTTTAGTGCCTCTGCATGATGTGAAGTCACTACCTTTAATACACAGGTTAATATTAATACATGGGGAGGTAAAAAGTTCATTTCTGAAACGATACTATAGAAAATAGTACTAATTAACACACCTTGTATACCTAAAGGACCAATGTATGAAACAGAACACAGGCAACAGAATTACAAATTGCTTTTCAATTTAGTCTTGGACAAGTGGTCCTGAACACTTGGTCCTTAAATAAACAAAGAAGGAGCAACTAGGGAATAAGAAGGAACTGGGATGGAAAAAATTTGTTTTATAGATCATTTTTTATAGGTTTATCATGCCAAAAATAATTTGAAGATATATTACAGCAGATATTTCACAGCAATTTCCAACCTTTTCCTCCATGAAGCAGTCCTTCTACAGTTCAGAAGTATCGAATGTCATCATTGCCAGATCTCCTACTTACACCATTCTCCCTTTTTGGTACACTACAGGGACTGGTATTCATAGGCACTAGTGCTGAAGCTGCGAGTTCTGTCAAGGCAAGGACATTTATGATTCTTCCTGACTTGTGGATTTTATCTGAAGAAAAGTGTCTCACAGAAACCACCCCAGTTGCTTGTTTTCAAGGAAGTCAAAGAAACTTGATGAGATCACTGTGAAAGACAGAATGAACGTTGGAAAAAACCCCCATTGTGACGTTACTGCAAATCCTCTAGACAAGAACCAGAACTCCCTTGAATTATTTGCTTGTATGACATGCCTGCTTCTTAAATGGGAGTGAGTGGCAGACATTCAGAAGAGAAAGAGACGGGAAAGTGTCAGGAAGATGAGATAGACTTGTTTCCTGCCTCGTTTCGTCCAGCCATGGCCAGTACTGTTAAAGTGAGAGGAGGAGGGGTTGGTTATCTCAGGACATCTTGTCTTCACCTAAATGTATAATTTGCAGGAACACGATATAGAGAAGATCTTTATGTATATGGAAATAAAACCAGATGAGAAAGAGGTACCCAGGGTACTTCTAATTTTGAAACTCACATCACTACAATAAAAGCTGATATTAAGTACACTAACTGATCATATTCATAACTCAATTCCTGAACTAATGTAAAAAGACAGAAAACAGGAACTTCTTAAATTAGTAGAACCACAGTACAGTTTGTCAATGCCTTTAACATTAACATTTTAGCATTTCTATTTCTGAAAAAAAAAATACTTTCTCTCCTCTCATGAATTAGTAACATTTTATGTTTTCAGTAACACCTGAAATACATTTTCAACTTCAGAGTGAGCACCATCATAATTTTTCTGTTTTAAACACTGTTTTTCAAATTGGACATAGTTTTTTTGTCTGCTTGCTATTTTTTATGGAAAACTATTAAGAAACATATTATTTTGAAGCCTTAGAAACAAGAATTGGATGTTTTTATGGAGAGATTTCCAAAGAAAAACTGACTCTATTGTGTTCTGTGTTCTGTAGCATGCAGTGAATTTTAAAAGGAAAGATATTGAGAAAGATGATAATGTGAGTTCCTGAAACTGTTTTCTCTGAATAAATTGGTAAATAAAATTCCTGATGACACGTGATGGTCACATCTCCCTTCTCTCTGGAGTTTCGCAGTTCTAGTTATGTTGCTACAGATCTACAATCGCTTGTAGGACTGAATCAATGTCAGATTTCCCTTTGTGTAACAGAGCCGAGATAGCAATCATCATTCAGTTTTTAATGTTCTGATGGAAGTATTGACAGAGACACAGATAAACATTGCAAAGTTCCTCTCCCAGCCTCACACTGGATTCAAAGCGTTATGTCCTCAGCTCCTGGAGCAGGGGTGTGCATGGTGCTTCAGGTCCTGCAGTGATATAAAACCAGATCACCTCCTCCTTTCTCTACTTTTATGGCTCCACAGAAGCCTCGCTCTTCCCTTACAAATTCCTCTTTCCAGGAGATACTGAGTTAATGGAAGTTAGTGAGTTAACGATGGCATAAAATGAATTGAGAAGAAACCCATCCTTCTTTTCCTGGCCTTCTCCTGTTTGTTCTGGTTGAGACTCTTGGGCTGCAGCCACCACAGCACCTACCCAGTGTTTCAAGCACGGTCCGGGGGCTCAGTCTTCCAAGCTTTTCTCTTCCATGGGCGTGGCATGAGGGGGATTCATAAAGAGTCACCAAATGAAAGAAACCATAAAATGTGGCTTCTTCATAAGGCAGGATGAAGGAGTCGTGAAGAAAGGTAAGGTTTGCCATGCACTGAGCCCTGTTTTGGGCCTGCAGGAGAGAAACAATAATCAACAAGATAAGGTGGCTGAGGCCGGGGCTTGTTATAATTAATAAGAGTTTGACTAAGGGAAAATTGTTTTTCCTGAGAATAAATGACTCACTCTGCTCTTGAAAACATACAAAAAGGATGAAGTTGGTGCAACTCTGCAGAGGCACCGTATACTCAAATCTAACCATTTATTTGTGGTGGTGTCAGTTTGTACCATGCAGAGCTTCTAAGAGCTGAGTAGCTCAACAGTGCATTTGACTGAAGTGTCGATTATACATGAACAACATAAAAAAACCCCCCAAAAAACAACAAACATCATACCTGGCAACAGTCTCTCTGTGTCACTTTTCATTAACAATATCGCATTAGCAGATGGCTTCATGTGACTTAGCATATAACATAGCAAATGGATATGACAGTTTTCAGGACAGGGGAAGTAGAGCATAAATACAGAATACCACTTTCACAAACACAGGATTTTCAAATCTCTGTCATTAATATAAAAAAAAGAATGAACCTTCATATGCAATTAAATACAAAGAACTAGACATATATTTACTGTACAATAATTCCTGATAATGCTTTGCAGAAATGAATTTATTTACAGTATTCTGTAAAGAACAAATGTAGTTTCACTCAAAGCTAGGTGCATGAAAGAAAATAGAAAAAGCAGAGATGCTACTTTAAGGTAAATACTGTCATATCCAATGTCAAGATTTAAGCGGCTTACAACCATTCATAAAATTCTTATCTTGGCCCAGTTTATTTTTTCAATTACAGTATCAAAGTCAAGAGGACAGTTTTTGAAGAGGGAAGACATGGCAGCTGTTTCTCAGAGATGGATTGTGTAGGTGGCTACACATGGATTTGCAGAGCAGCCTTAAGCAGACTTTCATGACAAGCTCAGTCAGTACTTTCATTTCATTTATACAGAAGCAGCAGGATCCAGTATAAAATAATTACTTTACAGTTATGCTTTTAAACAATAGTCTTCAATCTTTTTAATAATTCAATCATCTTTCACACTCAAATCTGCATTTGACAGTAGCTGGAAATTAACTGATCCCCTTTAACAGTATTACTACTAATAACACAATTGCACTCTGCATGAACTCTGACATGTCAGATCCTCCAGCAGCTTTTGACTACCAGAGGGAATATCCCCAAAATTAAGATACTTGAAAAACAAGATAAGTAACTTTCTTCCTAACTCTGTCCATTTTTATTATTTCTTCAATTTATCATAATCTTATCTATTAAATTCCACAAATATGTAATGAGTTTTGTAATGACTCCTCATGTAGGACATCAAGATACCATGGGGGTACACATTGTCATGTGTAATAGCGTGTTAATGTACTGAGGTCAGCAAAAAAAAAGTAATAAAGCAGTCAAAATACAGAAGCTTCCAATCTGAGGCATTAACCAGTTTTATCAAGTTTCCATTTCATAAAGCTCTGGAATTGCAGTTGCTCCAAGGAGGTAAGGGAAGAGGACGTGCCAGCAGTGTCAGCATGGCAACAGCACCAGTGCTACTGACCCAGAAAGAAACATCCCCCTGGGGAGATTTCTTCTTCACACAGGCCTACTCCACGTATCGAACACAAAAAGCAACAAAGCAGCAGCCGATCAGCGCCACCGTGGATGCCGAAATCACAGTGACTGCGCTGCCAGCAACGCTGACCAGGAGCCCTAGGCCCACGCCGAGAATGATCTGGGCCAGCTGGACCATGCAGGTGAGTGCGGCACAGTCAATGCCCTTCCCTCGCCCGTGCTCTCCTGATGGGTCCCCATCCTTCAGCTTCAGGTTCTGCAAACAAGCACAAAACAACACCCAGTTAAATGTGATGGCACCGGTAACTTGCAGAGCTCAACCATTAGGACCCCCAGGTGCAGCAGACACACCAACGGCTCTTCGCTTTCTTTCTGCTTTTTTCTGCCTGTCCCACGGAGGTTACAGAATTAAAACAGAGATTTTACAAGTGATAATGAGTTTTCCAAGCTCTCCCTAAGTTGTCCTGTTTCTCTCATCTGCACTTTCTACCTCTATCCCTTCTCCCAAGGAAAGAATCGGAACTTCATCAGAAAAATTAGCTATTTCCTTAAAGTTGAGGTCTATTTGAGCTCTGGCAAACTGGCATTTCACAGTACAGGACACTCTGTCATGGATAATTTAGCTCCAACCCTCATGGCTGAAGGAGAGCCCCAAAGGCATGTTAAGATGAGTCACACTATGTCTCACACATACAGATCATAATTTGTTATAATGGAGCACTGTGCTCTGAAGTTATGCTTCAAAGCACATATGGGAGCTTAGTACTAAAATCTAAATGAAATGCTTTTATTGCTAGGGAAAAAAAAAGATCTGAAAACAAATGCCCAGACTAGGATTCTTCCATATTACAGAAGACCATTATTAACTACTGTAATTATCTGTACATCTGCTACGATATACATAGCAGAGCAAAAGGCTTCATTTATTATTTGCAAGCATCTTGTATTTAAGCACCCTGTTGGGGTAGTTGGTCACTGGAACAGGTTGACCAGAGGGGTTGTGGAGTCTCCGTCCTTGGAAATATTCAAACCTGACTGGACACGACCCTGGGTAACCTGTGCCAGGTGGCCCTGCCTGAGCAGGGAGGTGGGACTATGTGATCTCTGGAGACCTCTTCTAACTTCATCAGTTCTGCGATTCCCTCCAGGAAGGAAAGACTCGGTTTTGTTGGAAAATTATGTGACAGTTTACATATTTATTTGTTCTTCTTGCATAGGCTGTTAAATGGAGAAGGCTGTATTGTAATATACAAGAGGTTTCCATTAGGTAGGCTAGCTGTGCTGCTGTCTTCTGGTATCCAAATGGTATCCAATGATTTCTTGGTCATCAAGATGCTTTTTGCTTTTCACAGGACCTATTACATTGCCTTTGCAAGGTTACCACAAAAAGCTCAAAAGCACTGGAGACAAACAGTCTCTTCCTAATCCAGTAGACAAAATTGAATTTGAATCCTAGGGAACAATAGCACAGAACAGCAGTTGAAATGGCAGCATTTTAAAATCCAGCACATGATTTTGGTAGAATGCACAGTGAGAAAAATGTCTGCACTTTGTTCTGCAGTCCTTTCACCTGAGTATTTCCAATTTTAGACACAATTTTCTTTTGGAATTATATCTACCTGGCTAGGCTGTGTCCAGTGTTCCCATATGCTAGTCATTCTAACCACAACTACATGAATTTGTAAGTGAATGCAATTTTGCATTTTATGTTTCCTCTTTACTTTTTCTATCTTGTACATTATAGAAGATTTGAGATAAACCTAATTGTGTAATACCAGATCTAACATAGAATTACATATCATTTAACATCTGGCATAGCAAGTGCCATACACCAAACAAGAAACAATCAGTTGTCTTACAAGTAACATTTGAATATATTAGCTTATTAAATATAAAGTTCATGCACACTTCAGGATATTCTATTTCGCTTCTGCCTTGAATAGCTCTGGATCAGAGCTAGACTACAGCTCTGGCTTCACTCCTTCTCTCTGAGTTGGCTGGCCTGAGGTTTGGATTGTGATCTCACCCTAAAGCGGGTTCATTCTCTGTCCTTTGTTATGGTTTTCTAAAACTCTTCATCATGATCATTCTCTGTGAGAAGGAACAGAGAAATTAGCTGAAAAATTAGGAATCAGAGCTATGAAATATTTAATCACATTGAGGCATCCTCCTGGGATTCAATAGAATAATTAAGTTTTCTTGTATTCATCGTTCAGATGGTGATGCTCAGAAGTTGTACCGAAGAGCAGGACATGTTCTCACGGACTTGATCTAGCCCTCTGCTGATCAGAGCAATGTTTCTATGTTTTTTCTTAATTATTCAACATCTTCTTTATTAATTTATTCAAATATCCTCCAATATAATGACAACTTTTCCTAAGTCCTCCCAACTCTCCTTAATCCTTATTTTCCCTAGCTCTCTCACTAACACCTGGGGTAACTTTTCCATTAAAGAGCTCAATACTTTACACGACATGAAGATCCTACTGTGCCCAGTAACACAATACAAAGAACACAAGCTTTTCCAGATTTTCCTTGCAAACAGGATTTCATGCTGTGGAGGACCGAAAACCAACCCCAGACATTTAGAGAGATAATGAGAATGCAGCATATAATTTAATACTAACTATATAAAACTGTTGGTACTTGAATTTCCTATCTATATTAACTAACAGTTTTTGTAACACTTTGCAGTTAAAAATTCTGCCAGCCTTCACAGTGTGGTTATCACCCTTAGGAGCTCAGAAGTCCAGTTCTCAGCTGATACAGCTGGAAGGAAGGATATAAGGCAGGCAGCACTGGAAGGCCACACAAAATGGAGCCCTGTTATCTGCTTACTGCTTGAACACATACAGTGATTGGCTTTGTTTCAGCTGTGATGATACATAATTATTTGTCTCACTGCAGGAACGTTTGGAGAGTTTGGAGCCAGGACCCTAACTCTCCCTGTCAGAAACTTTCCATTCATAACATGTGCCATCATAAATAATCTGAAATTAAAATGAAAAGCTGCTCACCAGTTTTTTTTTCCCAAAATAGACTAAACAGATCCAGACAGATATAAACTTACCCTTCCCTTAGACACTGAACTCACCTCTTCTTCCCTGTGATACTCTGCAATGAGGTGGAATGGCACTGTGTACAACGTGCTGGACATGACACCAAAGAGGGAACATAGAGCCAGAGTGGAATAGACATTGGGAAACAAGCCAATTAATCCAGTACCCAATCCAAAAAGTAGGTATCCAATGAAATAAAGTCCCTTTAATCCTATGTATGGCAGAAGGATTTTCTGCACATCTGTGAAAAGGAAGTGAAAATGCTGGTAAGGCTAAAACAAAACAAATTACATTTCACCAGGGAGTTCCCTTCAGGAACGAAGGAAATAACCTTACTGATTTTGGAAGATGCCACAAATTAACGTAGGTATAAACTTGTCAAAGAATACTTGCTCTCTGTGGGGACAGTTTTATTCTGGAGTAGTCAACTCCAGAGAAGAAATAGTTAACAACCATTCTGGAAGAACTGCCCTCATTGACAACCTCAGACATTTCCGCTGTTTGATTATAATGCGAACTTTTGGCATCAACCCCTGTCTGAGCTGAGCAAGGCACTGCAGAAATGCCTGAGTTAAGAACCAAAGGGGAAAAGATTTCCCTCAAGCCTCCCCCAGCATGCTACTTATTTTAGTTTTCAGATTGCAAGTAGTTCTCTTAATCCAGGGTAAGAGATATGGTGAAATCTACCTAGGGAACAGTGCTAGCATATTTACGCATAATTTTGGAGATCAAGGTTCATGCTTCTGGCAAGAACTTCTACTGCATTGTGAAAGAGTTATTTTATGGGCAATGCAGATGGTGAGAGGCCATCAGAGGGACCTGCGAGCATCTACAGCTGCTGCACTGCTACGTTAAAAAGCATCTCTGAATAGTGCCCACGGCATCCATTTTAGTCTGTCATTTAACTGCAGGATGATTTTCAGTGCTCAGGGTCAGTTCACAAGCAGAACAACGCCTTACTCCCAGAGTGACCCCTCATCATGTGATCAGGAGCCGTTCATGTTAAGATACAAGTTTCTAACAATGTTGAGAAATTTCTTGAAGTTTTAATGTGGAAAAAAAGCCAGTTAATTTGTCATCACTTTATTTTTCAAAACAATGGTAAATAGTGAACAGTTTAAACACTGTTTCAAAACAGAGTGTTGGGAGTACTTACAAGAATAGACTGAGGAAGAAACTGCATTGATGCACAGGCCCCAGCATCCCACCTCTACTCCTGTTTTGTAGGTAAGGTAAAGTGTGGAGTTATGAGGTGCATAAGGACTGCCCCGGTATACAACCTGGAAGAGACCACAAAGATCACAGAAGGCAAAGGATGGACTGCATGTACATAATATCTCCCTCTTACGGGAGCAGGGTACCCAACACAGAGCCTCAACCCTGGCAGGGGAGATAATTAGCACCCAAGAAATCAGGTAAGCAGTGCCCTAACCATCCCTTCACAGTTCTCTAGGTTTCACACTCATTTCTCCCGGATTCTTGCATCCCAGGCTCCTCCTCATTTATTACCCTCTACCACTTCCTGGACTGTCCACTCTACACTGATCTGTTTGCTCTTTTTTCTTCGAGTGTCTTTATTTTCCACTCCCCTTCTCCCTCCACTTTTGCCTTCTTGCCTTAGCCTTTCTTTC
>NW_010167489.1:17571-48668 GCF_000695765.1 Mesitornis unicolor
TATCTACAATTAATTTTGTTGTTTTTCTCTTTCAGGTTTACCCCAACACACTCATTCTTCCACCCAGTAACTGTCTTATTCTGTTCCTTATCTAGGCAAGCAAAACTTTTTATTTCAGCTGTTCATATACAGGAAATAAAAAACTCCCTCTCACCTACAGAGATGAAAAAAGGCAAGAAAATGGGAATACTGTGTGCAAACCACAAAAAAGTGGCAATGGGAGGATTTGTGCCAGGAGCACACTTGCACACTGAAGAAAGGAGGCAGACAGGATTGTATAGGCAAGGACCTACAGTCTCACTGCCTGGGAATGGCATGGAAAAGAGAGTGCTGGGTATCACAAAGGCAAATAATTGCTGGCAGAAGGGACTCAGGGGAAGGATTAAAGGACTATAGCAGGGACAGCCAAATTCAAGGAGACAAGAGTGTTCAGTGACCCAGGGAGGCTGCAATGCAAGTGAACAGCCTTGTGCCAACCGTGCCCATGCTCCATGACAACTGCAGCCAAGCAACATCAGCATCACTTTGGTTTGGAAACATGGCCATTGCAGAGTGGCTACAAAGCCAAAGCAGAGGATGGATGTGTTTGGAACAGCTCTGAGAGCTTCATTTGGAACAGCTAAATAGGCACAATGAGCCTTACAAATACTCAAAGGTTTTCCCCAAAGGTCCATCAAGCTGGCTTAGAACAAGCGTTGGTTTACAAAGCTCTTGTTGAGCCATCCAGACACAACTGGCTCTGCCATCACTGCAATTTCTTCAGGATTATAACACCATCTAATTTCTTGTTGATGGAGGAAGAGATGCTATGAAGAAAAAGAGAGGATTTTACACTTTTACCTGTCCCATGAAATCGGTGAAGAAGAGCATGTTGGACAGGAAAGCCATCCATCCAAAGAGGTGGCTCACACACAGATAGCGATAGTGGGGTGGCATGCTTAGAAGTGCCTTCATGAGTGATTTAAAGGTCATCTGCCTTTGATCCTGAAAGCAAGTATGTAAAAATAATATTGTATTATTGCCCTGGAAGCTAATAAAACAGCTGACAGCAAGTGAAGAAGGTCTCAGCATCTTTTCATTGTTAAACTTCCGAAGTTTTTTATTTTTTGCTAGGAAGTGTTGCTTCAGTGCTGAATGTCCTTCAATATATACATTTGATTTGTAAAGCCACTGCCTAATAAAGTCATGTGAAAGATTCACAGAGACTGTGGGAGAGCTGGGGTATATCAGCAAGGATGTAAAATTTCATGGTGTTTATTATTATTATAGGATTATTATTTACTCATAGAACCAAGTGAAATTTTTCTGCCAAAACAGATTTAGTGGAGTTTGTTTGTTTGTTTGTTTGTTTTTTAAAAAAAAAGAAGCAAAAAGAATTTCTTTATGGAGACAATCAGCTTTACATTGAAAACCTAAAGCTGCCACAGAAAAAACAGAACTCAAAATACTTCCTGAGAATTAAAGTGTACCAGTTGCGCAATATGGCACCTCTGAGACCTTGCTGTCATTCCCTTCTCTGTGCTATGTTCCCTAGAAAACGTCACCTCTTCTGGTGTATTGCAAGGTTTCCACTACAGACTGTCCTCTGCTCGGTGAAGCAGGAAGAGGCTGTGGTAGGTCACAGGAGATGCAGCACCACTCAAAATCCTAGCACCCAGAGAACGTGTGCTCCAGCAGCTGAACACCTCATCCCATGGGAGAAATAACTCGTTTCAAAACCTGGTGCTGGTTAACAAATCTCACTGATGGAGGGGGGGAAATCTCTCACCACCTTCAGTGCTTGGTTTATCTCCCTGCTCCTTGTCTGAGTCCTGTGCCCAAAAACTTTCTCTCAGTTGCTTTTCCAGTCACATTCATCAGATCATTTGTATGACTTGAATTTTTTTTAGTACTGTAGTTATGGCTGATGCCGGGCATTTGCGACACACAAATCCTACTGCTTTAAAGCTCCTGTATGGTTCCTTGCTTTTAAAATAGTAAGGATATTATTTTGTCTGTTTACAACAGAACACTTCCAATTTTCTCTAGTGATGTTTGGAGGCAGCAGTGTTGGGAGAGATGGCAAGGGAAGCTGTATGGTCATGAAATGTGGAAGAAATATAAATGTTATGTTCATTACTGCAAAGCTGAATTTTCTCTTCAATCTGCTGTAAGACAATGACATTTTTTCCTTCCTTCAATGTTCTACTTATTTTTCACATTTCTGCTTTCCTCTGAACTAGGTTATGCTGCCAGCTACTCTACGAATAATCACCACATATAAAGTTGGAAAATACTTTGCTCCAGTGGGAGGTTTTTAATCCTCGTAAGAATGCCAAAATTCAAGTTGCTGACATTCACCTTGAACTGCATATTGTTCAAATCCCTTGGAATTTCTCTTGGCATCACTGTCTCTTTTACACAGGGTAAGCTTTCTATTCTTCTAAAGTTATAAAAAACAACCCAAAAAAATCCACATTGACTCATTAGTGTTATTTCAAGGATAATTACTATCGTTTTCCTTGGCTTATTTAGTTTGTTCAACTCTTCCACACAGTTCTTTAAAACAGCCTTTCCAATCAAAGTGTTAACATAAGGTCAGGGAACTACAAAGGACACTGCTGTAGCTACAAACAATAATTTGACAGCTAGATACAAATGCTCGTTTTCTATTTAGATATTTTACAGAGCCGAAATGGAAACTGCGATGTTTAATGCACACATACAACACACAAACCCCACACTAATTTAGACAGCATGCTGAAGTTTGGCTCTGTTTAAGTGCCTTATCCTTCAAAAGCTCAATCATTTTCTCTGTAAAATCACTACAGCTCAAGGCCTAAAATGATTCATACGGATATAGAGGAACCAATATGACTTGGGTTTTGTGGCAGTGGATCCTGAGTTATTTGGCACCAAACTAAAGAGCAAAAGATGAATCACTTTGGATGTCTGTTCATACTGGTCATAACAGGTCAAATCTCATTAATAATCACAGTAGCTATTAGCATGGAAGAGCACAGTCCTGAATTTAAAAGATACAGGGCCATGGTGCCTGCAGCAAAAAAAAATAAGAGACACAGAAAAACAGAAAGCCAAACCATTTCTTCAAGGAAGCAATTACAGTAATGGATGAACCCAGAAAACATGTGCCACAAGAGACAGACCATTGAGGCAGCGAGTGTCTAGGATTTATATAGGCACATCAAAGGCACATCAAAGAAATATGAGACAGTTCAAAGCACTGTAAGCCTCTGAAAGGCTGTCCGAATAAAAATGTGGAGAGGACGGCAATGGCACCAACTTGCCCACAGTGGCTGCCAGAGCTTCACCCCGTTACTGATTCAGGGGCATTAGGTCTTGCCAAGGCAGAGGCTACCCCAATCCAGTGTGCATTTCTTACTTTCACTGCATCTGCTCACTCTTCTTCTTTTACCTTCCTTGCTTCAAAGCCCACATGGGCCAACCAGGCAATGGCACTCAGCATTTCTGACAATTTGGAGGATGCTCAGAGTGAGCAGTGCCAGTGAAAGATGCTGGTGGCTCATGCTGGCTAATGGTGGGGAAACAGGGGCAGCACCGCACTGTGCTTGCCATGTTCTCCTGACAAACTGCTGCCTGCTGTCCCTCTCTGTGCTTGCCTGGCATTCTCATCAGGTGGTGTTCATCTTTTATTCTACCTTTGTGTTTTATCCAGTGTAATAATATTTTTCTTCAGGTTAGGTATGCCAAGTGCTATTATAATGCAAATGAAAAATAGTAAAAGATAATAAGTCTCTTTTATTTGTAGCTTAAACATGAATTTAGTTATAATCATCTGCGCATTCTCAGTATTTTTTACCTGATGTATCAAAATCTGTATCAGAGATACATACAGATAACACAAAGAGATCAGAAGTGAAATTTAATCAACAAGCAACTGTTTCATCACTTATTGTTACATTAGGAGTCAAATATATGCATTAGTCTTTGCTTCCCTAGGGCACCATGAGAGTGCAGCGAGGATTCCTAGCACTAAAAGTCATCAACAGACCAGTAAAAACTAATATCCGTTCCCAAGACCATTCTAGAAGTGTGTTCTCCACATATTTTTCAGGTAGATTCACCTTTTCCTAGTTGCCTTAGATTGAAGCAATCTCTCATAAAATGCAGCAGAAAGAAAATAACAGTGATGATTTGAGAGTGCTCGCTATTCTCTCCCACCTAAACATTCTGCCAAAGACACAGCTACAGCATCACTTCAAAGTAAAACTAAAAATCCAGAAGTGAATTGTAGAAACAGCCATTTTAAACACATTAGGACTGTCAATTAATCCTCAATGAAATGTAGAGCAGCAGCATAACTGGAATAGTACCAGACCAGGGAACAAAGACTTCATGTGTACTATGTATGTAAGTGTGTGGACTTCAATGGAAGTTGCAGATTTATACCAAAGATCAATGTTTTGTACTCCTTGTCCACAATGTGATATTAATTCTGTCAGGACTAAAGCACAAAATGTACTTGAGGAGGGTATCAGGAGACTGACACAGCAGAAACCTGAACCTGGCTCTCCCTGACCCCTGCCAGTTGTTCTAAGCATCAGGACTACTCCATCTCATCCCTCTTGCTGTGAATACCTTATAAATAAAAAAATATAAAAGCAAGCAGGCTTTCTCTGTATCCTAGTGGAGGACCCTTTTTCTGTGTGTGTGAAAGGGCTCCATTTCAAATAGCCAGCGTTAGCTAATTAAAGGGTCTCCAAAGATGCAATGATACGAGTTGCATCTCTGCACTTACCTCTGTAGGTGACGTAATGGTGCATTTCCCTGGTTTAGTTGCAGCCTTTATTTCAGTACATGTTGATTTTAAGTAACCGTTCTTGATTTCCTCCTCTATGGAGCTATATTTATAGGATTCAGTCACTTCCAACAAGAATTTTGTCTCTTCATTTTCATATCTGAGAGGGACTTCAGGAATGCTGCGCAGATGTACAGTAAGGCAGATTAGGAAAACCAAGGCTGCGAAGAAGAAAATCACCTGGAATTCCGATGCCAAGGAATGTGCCAGTACAGTTTTACCCCAGTCCATAGCACCTGTCAGGTAACCTAGGGCTCCTCCCAAACCTATGGCAGTGGAAAAAAGGAGAAAAAAGATCTACTGGTATTGATAAAACAAACAGACAGTACACAATACTCTCAACATGTAGTGTCCTCCATAAATGACTGAATGATCAGGTATTAATCACAAGAAACAGGAATACTGAGCTAATCACATACATGAGCAGTTACCAAAACATCGCTTGAAAAATCTCAGCTCTGGGGGACAGAGGTCTCCAAAAAATGCCTGAACATAGAGTAACATGGGCCTTCATCTATTTCATTGATTCTCTGAGGCTTTATTTTCTTTGAAACACTGACTTACACAAAATAAATTTATACTGACATTTATGAGTTTTTAAAAACTTCACAGAAAGAACTTTTAAAAATTATATGGAGAATACATATAGTTTTGACTTTGTAAAAGGTATTTTGTACAGCCGAATCTAAACAGAAATACAGTCCCCACATGAAAATTAAAAAAAAAAAAAAAGAAAAAAAAGAAAAAAAAAAAGAGGAAAAAACTCCAGACATTGTCTTTTAGTTACCAAAATCCCAATACCTCACCACTCAGAAAAGAAATCAAAAAGGATCAAATAACACAGGATGGTCAGATCCTGTGTAATTCTGTTTACTGGTTTTCTCAGAAAAGTTAGAATAAAAAGTAAAATGAGAATGCTACCTTATGTCTTGAAGTTAGTAAAATGAGCACGCAGTCAATTTTTTTTTAATGTCTTTGTTTTGTTATAGTGCATAAGGTTCTAGAAGGACAAAGAAGTGCACAGTTATGTACACCAAAAGTAACAGAGGTGACAGGATCTACATTTGCTTGACCTACAAAACATGGAATTTCTGTTTCAATCTGGGCTTTCTGTACTTTTTTCCCTCTTGGGTCTGACTATGGCTCTCATTCATTGTGTCCTACTGCATCCTTGCTTGTTCTCATGAAGAACAATTAAGCTGTTAAGGACTTTTTGAAGAAAATCTATGCTAAATGTTTGCACAGACTAAATGTTTGATATTTGAGGTTGTCTTTGCATACTGCTTTGATCAAAAGTAATAATGACATTGAAATGCAGTCCAAGTGTTGTGTGTTGGATATGTGCACTCATCCTTCTGCTTGTCTCAGTGGTCACAACTTTTGTAACTGCAAAGGTAACCTTAAACTGAAGACAAAATGGAGAGCAAAATCCTTGGAGATATTTAGTATAAAAAGAAGGAACTAAATAGGGCAAACAAAAAATATCTGAAACAGAAGCTGGAAAAGAAATGCTAGAAAAGAAAAGCTAGAAAAGATTGCTGTCTCTGTCTAATAGGGATAGAACAGGAATGATAAATGTAAATTGTAGGGAATTGTATGGAATGGATGATAAGATTGGATTTTAGGGAAAACTGTCTTAACACCAAGGCCAGTAAAGTGCTGGAACAGACTGCTTTGGGAGGGCTGCAGATCCCCTATCAAGGGAGTATTTTAAGAACAGGCAAGGTAATTGCCCACCAGGAAGGGTTAAGATACCAATGATCTTGCTATAGACAGCACAGGGTGCTGGACCAAATAATGCAGAAAACCTGTTCCAGTCTTAGTTGATGTGATTTGTGCCACATCCCTTTTCACAGCTCAGTACACAAATTAATCAGCTGAATCTGTAGCTCCAAATTTGGGAATCAAGCCTTTTTAGTATCATCCAAGGAAAAACTGCAAGCAGAGCTCTGCTGAAGGCAAGAATATCCATAGATGTTCACTCCCTTGCCTGTCCAAACAAGTGATGGTTAAAAATTTTATCTGCCAGTTTTTAATGGATAATACTGATTTCATTCCCATGCAGCTTTAAGGTTGTCTTGTAGTCTGTGAACCTGGACACAGCTACTTCATATGCCCCAAATCAGACCCTTTTCAATAGCTGCTACATCTCCCTCCTCAACTGCACTGAATCTGTGTGCCTCTGCTCTTGGTACGGCTCAGCACCCACAAAAATCTGCATCAAAAAAAGAGATGGCACAACTTCTCATCTCGTCCGCTCTTTGTGTAGTCCTTTCACAGCGACTGCTCTCAGACACGGCTGGAAGCTCCTGATTCACATCGCAGGTACACAGCCTTTTGTGTCTTCCTGAGCATCTTCGGAACACAGGGCTCATGTAGTACAAGTTTTCTTCTGTACAGAAGGTTCCCTTCTGTAACTCAGCATAATTTAAAACATGTATAAAAGAAAATTAAGCTTTTCATTTGCAAGAGCCTGGACTGAACCACTTGGACCTATTTTGTAGAAGTTATGAAGCTCTGAATTTCACATAGAACTCCTATTTCTATACAAGAAGAGAGCACATGTTGGAGTGTGGCTGAAGAATGGAAATGAAATATACTGGTTTGTGCAGCTCTTGCTCTGTCACATGCTGAGTAAAAAATGTTATTTTTATGTGCCATCACAAAGAAACAAGTTACCTCCTTCAATTTTTGCTTCACTAAAAACTTGAAAAGTATCAGAACAAGCTGAATAAACACTAATTCACTTTTTAAATTCATTAATTGCTCTTACATGGTTTTGCTGCTGTAAATGTTTATGCCTGCAGCATTCTGTAGCAGAACCCTTGCAACAGCAATCACAAGCTGCTGTTCTCTGGAGTAGTGAAAACCCAGCAAGAAAAGACTCGTGACCGAAGTGCAGGATCAGATGATCAGTTCATTCAAGATTAGAAAAACAGTGAGAATAAAATCCATGCAATTACCTTTCCCTCCTTCGGAAGGTAGGAAGGAAAAGAAGGGATCTGAGTACCTGTAAAGAGGGCGTGGTAATGCAGACCCTTCTCTTTATCCTCATGAGAGCAGACATCAAATAAATACGCTTTGATGGGGCCATCAATAAAATCAGCTGCAAAATCAAAAAGCACTACTCCCAGCATGGTAATGACTATTGCCCACGTCCGCTGCTTGTCTCTCCCACTGATGAAAGCTACAAAAAGAAAAACACCCTCATTCTGACAGCAACAGTGCCACGTTCTACAAAACCACATTTTCTCTCCCGATACCTCCAGATCTAAACAATGCTTAGTTGTGCAAGAGAGCAGAGATACCAGAATCACATCAGAGAAGCAGGATAACTCTGTGTAGCACTGAGCTGTGCTATGTTGACCAACTGCCTTGACTCAGCACAAGCTCAGGGTACTCCAGGCTCCACAATCAAGAGCATCACTAGCATTAATCTACTCCTTTGCACCTCCACAGCATGCTCTGGTAGCCTAATACACATGCATTTTATAAGACTTTGTTTTATTGTTTGTTTCCCACTCCCACTGTCTAAGATAATCAAGAGTTGACTGTAACATCTCTTTCTGGCCAAATGAATACAAGTATATTCAACAGCAATGACATCCAGGAAGAGAATAAATCCATAAAAACACACTCCTCCCCCTCTGCCAAATTCTAGTGGCAGCAACATTCCATCAAGACTTTAAGAAGTTACATTTCAAGCTGAAATAGAACAGTATCTAGGGAAGTCGCTCCTATTTGGTTTTGCACATTCCAGGTGCAACATAGTTTCCAAGGAGTAGCGGATTTCTTTTATTCACCAGCATAACACATTCCCAAATCAAGCCAGTGCTGCAATAATTTAAGATACGTATTTTGAATGCTAATCCATCTAAAATGGGGATTAACAGATACTCACTTTGGGTGTGCATTATGTCACACAAACAATATTAATCATTTAACTTTAAGGTAGATTTTAGTTCGTAAAAACTTCTCTGGGCCTAAGCAGTGCTTTACTTATATGAACTGATCAGGCAACCACACCAGCATAAAACATTCTGTAATCACATGCACAAACTGCAGAACACTATGTACAGGGTACAAAACATGCAGCTAAGTAACATGGTACCCAAATTCAACAGCCCATTTTAGCAGGGAAAAAAGGAACCCCTCTTTTCTTTCCGATTCAAAAGGCTAGGATGAGTTTTGTCTGCCAGCGCAACGTGTGCCCCTCACTCACCTGAGATCATCACGTCCCCATTGAGGTACAAAGCCATGCCTAACAGCATTACGATGCCCAGACCCAGAATGTAAGGTCTCCTCCTGCCCCAGCTACAGGTGCAGTGATCACTGGCTGAACCTACCACGGGCTGCAGCACGAAGCCAAGGATAGGGCTGATGAGCCACACCAGGCTGTATAGGTTCTTGGGCAGCCCTACACTCAGCAGCACCGGCGTGACAAAGGCGGCCTCCACGGCATAGCAGAACTCCCGGCCGAACATGGCCATGCTGTGCATGATCAGCCGTCCCACCGCTCGCTTGCTTGGCACCACTGCCCCAGTCCTCGTCACAGATTGCAGCAAAGCCTCCTCTTTCTCTCTGGTGCTGTTCATGTCGGCCTTGGCCACATCAGAAGATTGTGGCAGAGTCCCATAGAAACTCTCTTTTGTTAAGGTCATCGTTCCGGCTATGCGCGGTGCTCCGGCAAGTCGGTGCTGCCTGCCCTGGCTGACATGGAGTCCTGATCATATGCTGGGTGGGAGGGACTCACATACTTTCATGGCTCTGTGATCACAAGTTATGAAAGGAAGGGGGCGGGGAAGCCTGTGTTAACATTAGCAGATCTGAGATCTTGGGCATCTGCAAAGCTCCCACCTATCCGCAACTAAAGAATTACTGTTTAAGCACAAAACACACATACGATGGGAACACACATCACATGGGCAAGGTGCAGGATTAGCCTGGCACAAAGCTATTCCTCTTGTTGCTGTAAGACAGCAAAGATACCAAGAACCTAGATGCCTCATCTTCCTTCAGCAAACACCACAAGCACCAAAGTGCCAATTTCCTGATGATCTAATGGGGTGGGGGGGAAATCTGTAGTATGTATCCAGAAAAGCATTTCAATGCACTTCATGAAGATAAGTGAACCTACCTATTGCCCTAGAGTGTTAGTGGCAGATGAAAAACTTGACAGAAGTCTGTCAAACAGCAACTGGTGAATATTTTTTTGTATCTGCTGTGTGCCACCCTCAATATCACAGATAATTTTCTTGTTTTCTGTAAAACAAAGGGTATCAGGATCCCTTAGAGTTTTTTTAAAACAGTCTGACTTGACAAGAGAAGCCCTTAAAGGAAATCTGTAGTGACATGCCAAACCATACCTTTCAGGTTAGCCACCAGAGTGAGGCAGCTGAACCAACCTATGCTGAAGTTAACATGAGTTTTTAAATGTACTTCAATGATTTTGGGATCAAAACTTATGTGCACTGGAGATTACATATAACAACGTTTACTGTTCTCCAACATGATCAGATGCATCTGGGACTAAACAAATTGTAAAATCTTACTGTAAAGGTGTATAATATTCAGCAATTTACATTAGAGTGAGTATCAGCTGGAAACTTAAGATGCTTTTGCTGACTGTTTATCTAACTTGTCAGGACTGACTAGATAATTCTTGCTTTCAGGCAGGTGTTTATGTGTTACAATGCAAAAGGGTTTTTTATAGTAATAATGCTGATATTTTTAGCATGACACACGTAAAATGAGCTGAAGTACACCTCAGCTTTGGAAGTCTTTGTAAGCAACAAACAAATCTTCAGCGAGTTAAACACTGACAAAATTACCAAAAAACCCAGCTGCTCACATCCCAACTCCTGACATGTTGTACTAAAGAAAACTGTTTGTTTTTTATAACTAATTTTTTCAAAAAGCATCTTTTCTTTTGCCTTGAAGGAGACCGTTTCAAATGATGGTTTAATTTGAAGGAAATGAAGGCCACCATGAAATAAAAATTGTTTAAAACCTGTGCATCTAAGTTGCCTACCATTTCTCCAGAAAGGAGGAAACCAGCTATTTTTTAAAAAAAAGTAAAGTTCTGAAGTGATTTTCCAGGCAAACTGAAATTTCAAATGTAATATAGTCAGGAAAATGCATTAACACGATGTAGTCAGGCTATTAAATGGAATTACTTTATCATAATAACTCTACAGCAGCACATAAGAAAACAGGATTATTTCCATCCTTGTTTTGGCATGATAAGGCAAATGAATTAATATGATAAGATAGAGAAAAAAACCAATCCTTCTAATTTGTGAGTAAACAACACAATCACTCGTTTAGGAAGAATACAACTGTATTTTATGAAAAGTATTGCCTTCAACATATATTACAAACCAATAGTGTAACTAAGAATTTAAAGAAACAAACATTTCACAGGACCTGATATTTAAAGAAACATTTTGAGGATTTACAGCTGCTTACTAAGCAAACTGTGTAGATCTTCAGTACAACATTTTGGTATCATTCTAGACTGCAGACCATCCAGGTGCAGAAGTATATAAGTCCCACTGTTTTCAATTACATTTAAAACTTGAATAATTTTTTAAAATTATTTAAAAGCAATATAATGCAAACATTTATTTGCCATATAATTAAATTTTAATGCATAAGAACTTACTGTATCAGCCTGGAATTTGCATAATTAGAGATTATAAATTAGCTTTTGGTTTACTGAATTCTATTACTTTATCAGAATAAAGTTTAGCAATCTCTTGCTTTGTAAATCCATATTCTAGAAGTATCTCTTCTGTGTGTTCTCCTATAAAAGGATCTCTTTTAAATGATGGAACAGCAGGGGTCCTTGATAGAAGAGGAGCAGGTCTAGGACTTATCTCTTCCTGATCATTTTTGATAAAAGAACTTCTTTGTTTGTTATGCTGATGTGTAGCAACATCATCAAAGGATAACACAGGGGTCACACAGGCATCAGTACCATCAAATATGCTGCACCACTCAGCTTGTGTCTTCTGTGCAAATATGGATGCGAATTTTTTCTTCATTTCTGGCCAGTCGGAGAAATTCAACTGACTGGGAAGTTTATCTGAATCTAGCCCAAGACCTGAAAGGAGAAGAGCAAAGTTTATATATAGTATAGTCCAGATAAATTAACAAGTGCTGCCTACAACTAAGTACACTCCTTGAGAAGCTAATATTTTGCAGGCAGTCCAACACAGCATAGCATACTAGATAAAAGTCACTTCAGACATTATTAGGCTATCTATGAGAGGGAGGGAGCAGAAGAATAAAATGTTCCATTACTTGCAATTAGATTAAGCCACATGAGCTACAGCCTTTTAATTAAATACATATAATAAACACTCATTTGTATAAACACTTCATAAGAGCAGCAGCTGCCTAGAGATAACATTTTGTCCTGAAAACATTTTCTGTAATAGGCATTGTATTCTCTACCAGGCAGTAGCAACACAAAAGCCTGCTGAATGGGTCTTGGACTACAGCAACATACTTATCTCAAAGAAGCCAGTACATCTGCCAGAGCTGGACATTCAACAGGCTTCAGTGTTTGAAGTCCAACATGATCGGTCTGTTTCTATGCCAGAGATAAGGAGATGGTATGGATGGATATACCTAGGCTCGATGTGCATGATGTAGCTCAGCAGCAGGTGCCTGCAGCCTGACTCCCTCAGCCAAATGGACTCCAGCAGTGTTTGCTGCTCTCCTCTCTTCAGCACGCTTCCCAGCTTCCAACTCCACAGCTGCTCTTTTGGAAAAGTGAAAGCCATAGCCCTCACACTCACCAACTTCTAAAGAGCTCTGCTCTCCAGCAGATCAGTCACATAGACCACTGGGAATGACATACACACCTCTCTTCTGAGACACAAGAGCAGAAGATGGACAGATGGAAGAGGTTTTGTACGGAAAAGCTCCTGAACTATGCAAGTCCTAGGTCCTTCTCTTAACTAAGCACCACCTTCCTTTTCACTGGGGAGCTTACATCTCTCCTGTGCAGCCAGTTTCCCATCTCTATTTCTGTTCTCAAGGATTCTGCTCTCTGCACTCCCTATCCTTCCGTTCTCCTGCTTCAAGGACATGCAAGAAGTGTTATCACTTCTTGTAGGGTTTATCTCAAAAAGGAGGTAAGAAACAAGAAAGATAAAAGGCAATTAAGGCACATTTTCAAAATGGAGATAGTACAAATAGAGGTACAAACATAGTCCATGATTTCAAGCAAAAATCAGAAGTAGTATATTGAAGGCTGTCCAAACAGTCACATCTTAAAATTCAAGAGCATGAGCACAGCAGGAAAAATTGAGAAAAAGCAGGGATAAGAAAGAAGTTAATCTGAGAAATTATAAAGGTTAGAGAACACCTATCACCATAATGCTTCACAAACAACAAGAAAAGGAGCTGCTTAGAAAACAACAGCTCTATCTAAAAGGCAGAGAAAATGTGGAGTTCTGCAAACATTTAATTTTGAGCATTTTTCTTGTATCTTTGGATATCTGGTATCAGATTGATGATCTGACTTGCAACTGTTAACAGCCCTGGCTACTAGATGCCTGTTTGCAGGTAGAATTTACACAGAACTCTCATCTTTAGCTGTATGTAGGCAGAAAAAACTTTCTGTATCTTCTATTTCTACAGCTTTCTTGTCACTGAGAGGGGCAGACATATAGCTACTGAAACATACAAGGGAGAAGAAAGGAAGAAAATGTAAATTGCTCTACTCTTTCTGCTTATAATCTCTACTTTACGCACTTCTGGGGGCTCATAGTCTCTCTCAAGTTATCACAATATTTAAGAATTTCACTGTTGATCACAGGATTCTTAAATAGTAGCTTCAAAAATGAACACATGCTTTGAAATCTTACTTTGGTACTGCAAAGGAAAACACAAGAGAAACTGCAAATCTCCATACTCAGAAAGACAGCCTTGCACTTGTTAATGTTTAGAAGAAAATCAACACAGTTGAAGACAGAATAAGCATTTTCACATCTTATTAGAGATTCCTATGGATACTGGGATAAGTATTACTACAAGGTAAGCATTAGTCTTTATTGAGTTACCAAGTCACGTGCACCTTAAATCACTAAACTTACAATCTACTCTTCATAACCATTCATAACATCCTAAAAAAAGATCGGCTGAAGATTACTGGCATTGGTTAAGCATCCATAATTAAACAGAAGCTAACAATGTTTTGAAAATTAATTTAATATTCAAAGTATAATACTAACGATGAACAGTGCTATGTAGTTAACAACTAGGAGACGAGGTAAATTTACCTTCCACAGTAAGTGAAGTAACAAACAACATGCTATCTGAGATTGCCTCAATGCATTAAATTTTCTCAACTGGAAACATTGTTTCATTCATATTTATTTGATCATTAATTACAGTTTAGGTCCCAGTAGCCAGTCCAACATGAACAGAGCTCTACCATTATCCCATTACACAATTATATTTGAAGACTGTGACAGATGGAAAGTTGGCTGCACCTAACTGCACATGCTCTAGCAAAATAGAACAATATGCAGAACTTGGAATTTAATATTATATGCTCATTTTCCATTGACCATTGAAGACTTCAACTTTAAATAGCATGAACTGACACCATTTAAGCTCTACAGCTTCTGATTTTCGAGCTTGTGCTAACCATTTGTGGTGCAGATGAACAGAATCACAGCAGGAGCCACTGAGTCAACAAGGAAACAATTACACAGCAGAGGATTGTTTGGGATACCACAGGATGATAAATTTCTCCCAAAATAATCAAAAGCAACGTATCTTTTACACAGACTATCTGGTAAAGCAATCACAACTTGTTTCCAAGTTTTACTGTTCAAAGTTTCATCTAGGGATTTTTGTTTAGAAAAGCCCAGTAATGTACCCTAGTATAGCTGTGAAATAATGATTTTTGGAAAAAGCAAAAAATAAGTCTTCTTATAATGATATAGCTTTAAGTCTCCCTTAAATGCTATAGCTTTATTGACATATACCTGCATGACATTTATTAATGGAACAAATTGAAATCTCTCTTTCTGCAGAACTTCTTAGACAAACTGCAGTAAAATTAGGCACCTATTTCAAGAGAGAGAAAACAGTAAAATTCATAAGACAAATCAGTGAAGTTGCTTTGGCATGTTGGAAAGAAACAGTTTCTTACAGTACTTCAGAAACAGTATTTTAAAAGATTATTTAGGACTCCTAGCAAAGCTTTGTTCAGGATTTTATTAACTTGTTGATTTTCTTTTCAAAATCATATGCTCATACCACAGTAATCTTGAAATTATGTTGCCACAACATGGCTGAATATAACCATCTAGTATGGGAATTCTTCATTTTGGCACAAATCACAGCCATAAGGTATATGCCACTGCTCGCTCGCTCTCTAAACACAGTACAGTCTGAGAGGGATTTGAACTTTAGAATATTCCAAGTCAGCAGTGAATTCTCATTAAAGTAACCATGTAAAGTTTTTTTCTCTGCTAAAAGTTTCTGAAACTAAGTAGTTTTTTAGAAAGTGATAGTTCAGCAAAAGGTTGAGCAGGCCCACAGTACTAGCAGAGCATCACTGCCAATGCATCCATAGTGGTACTCCAAGTTTGCGTATTTAATTACCACAAATTCAAATGTTTTGGTGCAGCAAGAACCTGGCTCTCTACAGTACCTGTGCGATGTTTAAGGCTTATAATGACAGATAAGTTAAAAAAACCCCTTAACATTATGTGTAACTAAGGGTATCTAAAATGTACAGGAAACTATTGGTCCACTTTGCACATCTCAATAACAATGCTGTATTGAATTTAGTACATTAACAGATTTTTAATACAGTACACAATACTTAGAATCACAACATGGAGAGCCCTGTGGAAATCCTCCCTAATTATGTAAACTATGTTTTTCAAGTGCTTTCCTTCTTTTCCTTCTTTTAAAACAGAAGTCACACAATGTAGGAGTATCAACATAGGATGAAAGGAATACTACCAAATACATTTTCAGAACTTCAGTGACTGTTAATGCTTTTTGCATCAATGTAAATTGATACCAAGTTCACGTTATGTAACGAAGTTTGCACCACATGATGCAGAACCAAACCTTTACTTCTCACCTGATATACAAAATTTACTGTGTTCTGCAGGCCTCTTGTAGCCTGGCCACAGCAGTATTAAGCACATATTGCTAAAAATCAAGAGAAACCTGCAGAAGCAATTTCAGGTCAGTTGGAAGACATTCTGTCTCTTTTTATCAAAACACTGAGACTTAACATCAATAGCACGTTTCTTACATCAGATTTTTCATAAGATGCAAAGGTATTTTAGTTATTTATTGGCTGACTTTCATAGTATTAAAATTAATATAAGCAAAAGGATTACAGCATGTTTCTTAACACCAAATAGAGTACAATGAGCCCAGAATATAACTCCTAATACTACAGCTACTACAGCAATTATTTAACATATCTATTTTATATAGCTTCAGTTTCTCATATAACCCTTTTTTTTTTAAAAATCGTAAATTTTTGGTAAGCAGAAATTTAATTTTCCCTGCCAAGCACAATCTACAAAGCCAACAATCTTCTCAAACTACGATGCTGTATTTTCTTAAACTTAGTTAGTTTTCCTCTGCAGACCCCTTAAGAACTTTCCTTGCCATGTCATTAACTGCACTCTGGTCCAGCACTGGGTTCCTATTTCTGCAGGGAAACTCTGAAGTAAAACAAAACCAAAAGGAAAGTAGTTTCACTTCTGCTAACCAGAATTCTATGAGCAGGTGACAACTGGTTCAGAAATCATGTTCCTTTCTCAATGTTGCAATCTTTACATTTCCAGCTCTTACAACTGCAACACCCATATCCTTGTGTTTACATTATATAGAAGCGGCAAAAGTAACCTACTTTCTGAATACGGACAGAGAGACATAAAGTGGCTTTTGAATATATTTTATCTGGAACAGCATCAAATTGTTTCCCAGCAGAACTGAGCAGAATTATGGGGAAAAAGTAAGAAATAAAATTATGGAAATTGTAACTGGAACATACCATTTTTAAACTACTTCAAAGTAGGGAATTAATGCCTTGAACAGACAACTCAGCCTAAGTCCTTGGGTTTGTGAAAGTGCAATACAGTTCTCACAAGCAGATTTTTCTTTCCTATAACACTCAAAAGGCTTAAATTCTGAATTGAATTTCTGCAATAGATATCCCAGAAAGGAAAAAACCCGTAAGCCACAAAAAGGATATGCTGTTCTAATTTAGGACACTATTGCTCCAGAAAGCTTGCAACCATAACTACAGAAAGTCATAAATATTTCCTATGTGAAAATCTGAACAATTCATAAAATGCAACTAAAATACAATGAAGAAAGACCATTTATTTTAAATGCAGTATTCTGAACAAATGTTGAGTTTGGTCTGATACTCTACACAATGCAGTATTACAAAAGAAACAAAATTATTGATGGTAAACAAGCAAAGACTGTTACACAATTAAAGGCAAAAGCAAAACTTCCTTAGAAGACTGTAGTCTGTATGCTGGATTTTTAAAATATGGAAGAAACAGACTGAAACACAGGCACAGCATTGATTGTACTTGCTGTCCACTTACAAACAGATACACCAGTTCTTTATTGCTGGAATAACTACTTTTGAAACTTCAGCTGTTAAAATCAAACCATTTCTGTGCATTGGAAGCATAATGAATACTTTCAAACATGAAAATAAAGTTGTTCAATGTTGGTGCTCCCATACAGATGAATTCATAGTTGCTGCTCCAACTTAATTCTGTGAATTTTTGAGAAACAACTAAGAGGAAAACAGATAATTTTAGCACTTTCCACAGTAAAGAGGTATCTAAACAAGACAGAGGTGGGTCAGTGATCAGGTTATATTGCCTGACCACTGGATTAATCCATCACAGGTTTCTTTCTAGAGAAGCTGTCTGGCTGGTTGAGAGAGAAATGCCTGAGTCCTGCCCCGTAGCAATGATCAATACAAGAAGGCTGAAGTGTTCAGCAAAGCTTCACTGAGAAGAAGAGTGACAAACAAGACCAGGCTCCATTACAGAATTTGTTTTCTTTTTGAACAAATACAGATTCCATCCCACTCCTGTAGCTTAAAAGTAAGTGCTATTCAAATGACTCCCTAGAGAAGAATAAAATACTGCAGCCATGAATGCTGCAGACCAGTGTTTGATCACTTTAAGCCAAACATATAGATATTTGAGTAAGCAGCTTTATTATTTTCTTTTATTTTCCTTTGTATTTAATACAGGCATTCTCCGTGAAGACATGTATCAGAATTCCAAATTCCCTAACTTCCAAAGCAAGAAATTACATTTTACTTTGATACAGTTTCCTATTTGTTTTCATTCTCCAACTCCAGTTCTTGCAAACAACAAAATCTCAAGGGATTGGATGACAAAAACATTTCAAAGAGCTGAGAAGCTCTTGAAAATAACTATATTTTGTTTTTCAAGATCAAGCAGCTTAGAAGTGGAGCTTGCAAACAAGTTATTCTCAGGACAATGAAGGACAAAGTACCAGCCTTCTGCCAAGAACATGGCTTTTCCAAACCTGACATCTGATCTTGGAGTAGCATGTAATGCTGGACAAGTCTCCAAGTCACTCCAGGAGCCTGCCTTATTTGTTTCATGTACCAGCATGTATCAATTTGGATATTCTAGGCAAATGCACAGCCCATTTTATGCTACACAGAGAAGTAGCCATCTACAGCCACAGATGTGCAAGAATTTTCTTTGGGAACACAATAGGTTGCAAGAGAACAAAGCCAAAGTGTACAGAACAAGATCCCTCTTTGGGATCCTGCTCACCAAAGGCATAACCCATCTTACAAGTCTGTATCTTCATTTAATGTTACCATGCTCCTGAATTTCAAAAGCTCCTGGAAGTGCAGGCCCTGACACTGACTATGTTCTTACTAGCACAGCATACCTGACTGGGGCCCAGCTGAGAGTGAGAAGTGGTGATGTGATTTAACTCTAGCCGGCAACTAAGCACCACACAGCCACTCACTCACTCCTCATCCCTCCTGGTGGGATGGGGGAATTGGAAGGGTAAAACTGAGAAAGAAACTCATGGGTTAAGATAACACTTTAATAATCACAAACAAGTAATAATAATTTTTAAAATGTAAGGAGAAGAGGGGAAAATACTAATCAAGAGAGAGGAAAACGAAACCCAAGATGACGCAAATGAACACAATTGGTCACAATCAACCAATGCCCAGCCAGTGCCTAAGCAGTGGCCCCTCCCACCAACCTCCCCTCTCACTCTTATGGCTAAGTATGATATCATATGGGGTGGAATATCCCTTTGGTCAGTTTAGGTCAGCTGTCCCACCTGTATCCCCTCTCAGCTTCATGTGTGTCCCCAGCCTACTCGCTGGCAAGGCAGTGTAAGGAGCCCAGAAGTCCTTGATGCTATGTAAAGCACTGCTCAGCAGTAACTAAAACATCAGTATGTTATCAACACTGTTTTCAGCACAAATCCAAAACATAGCCCCATACAAGCTACTGCAAAGAAATTTAACTCTATCCCAGCCAAAACCAGTACAAGTATCCTTGCTACAATTCAAGGAATAATCAGCGCGGAAAGCCTGAGCAAGAATAAGGAGCTACTCCACTGTCACACTCACTCAGCAAAGATTTATCACATGTAAGCCATGCAAGTACAAAAATGGTTCACATCACACTGGGTACAGCCAGTTTTGGTGTATCCCTTTTTAGTCTTCCTTCTACTCATTAAGCAAAACTAAAATTAGATTGAGAACTTTTAAAATTCTTCATATTCAAAATAATGGAAAAAGATAAATGTCAAATTATTTTGTGAAATTTTTATATTATCATAAATTCTGTATGGAAAGCATTGCAATCTACCAAAGGAGCACAACAGAAAAAAATATTTTTAAATTAAATAAGCAGTAAGAAGCTAAAAGCACATCTGATCAAAAGCTTGAAGCACACAAACAGTCAAAAGGTAAAAAGGCACCTGCAAATTTCTGTTTTAACTTCACACAATTTTTTGTATGATCCATTCTAATTGCTCAGATAGATAAAGCATATTTTATAGTAATACTTAAAGATATTCTTCAATCAAATATAAAAATTATATCCATAGCTGGACACTAAAAGCACTCTGAAATTGTGTGATGGTACTTATAAAGCTGACTTTGCATCTAGAAAAATTCCATTCTATCAAGAAATACTATGAACTACTTCCAATGAACATTCATTTCTGAAACAAGTTAAACAGTTTCTTTTTTAAAGAAATTGCAGCCCAAATAACTGAAATTGCTTGAGATTTTCCTTGCAATAGCAAAGAATTACATCTCCTTTTTCATGTGTACTCACAATCCCTTGAAAAATGTGGTTTCCAAAAATAGTTTATTACTGCTCCAGCCATCACAGACTACCATTACCATAACTCCAGAAGAAAACCTGTAATTTAAGTGTAGTTTCTGAGGGTAATGTGAAGAAGGGGTGAAAAAGAAAGAAATCAACTGCTGGAAGAAAAAAGGCAATTAAGCTGCTACACTACTACCCAATTAGTTCTAAGTAGTGTTTGGTTTTTACAATGCACATAACAACCAATGTTATGAATAAAAATCAAATATTACAGAATTCATTCAATCATACTTTGCTGGTGTGAAACAACTGCTCCGAGCTACTTACCCTTTATTAACTGCTCATAGAATTGAGGCTCAATGGCACCAACAGCCATGAATTTCCCATCGGAGGTCTTGTAGGTTTCATAAAAAGGCGCACCACTATCCAGCAGGTTCTCACCTCGTGGTCTGTTCCAAAGTCCCAAATTTTGCGATTTCCATAGGAAAGAACTTAGATATGCTACTCCCTCTACCTTGAAGATTTACAAGAAAAAGTAACAGCTTCAGAAAATTAGTTGGCATGTTAACTTAATTCTACATAAAAAAAACCCCAGCAAACTACTAGTACCAGTTCTGTCCTTTAAGATTTTTAATGACAAAATCCCTGGTAAGTACTTTAATTTCTTAAAATTTTCGATTACTGTTTATACTGCATACTGAAATCACCTACAGTTAGGAAATAAGAAAGAGCATAAATGTAAAAATAAAGCTTCAGATAAGTAACACAGTTTCAATGCAAAAAGTTTCCTTGTTTAGCAAGTTTATAAAAATCAGGAATTCACAAAGCAAATGTAGGTTAATTTTAGGTGGTGAGATAAGTTTCTTGGCTTTATAGAACATTATCTGACAACCATCAAGCCTTCTAAACAGCTGGAAATCAAGACACTTATACCAGTCCTGTAAGTGTCAAATATTTATCTCAACATTAACTTCTTTGAATTTACTGATTATAATAAGACTGCAATTTTTAAAAGAATACTGAAAGGAAATCAAATGTTAAAGCTCTCTGAAACCATGGGAACTAGGAAGATCATCTCCATTACTAAATTAAAACAAAAATTATCCCTCTCTCATCACTGACAGGTACATAGACATAGCAAAGTAATCTCAAAATAGGCAAGTGTCTGATGAATACAGCACTAAAAAACATTATTGATCCTCTTCCAACGTGCTACTTAAAATTTTGGCTATATGAATTACAACCAGATGAAATTTCAGTTTGTTTGGCCTTTCAATATTTATGAAGCTTGTACCAGTCTTTCCAAGTAAAATCACATCCTACAGTTTTCCTCACTAGCAGAATTAATTTTCTTTCAACTGCATTTGAAAAACTTGAAGAGAAGTTGAAGCAGTAACAGTACATGGCCAGAAACATTCCAGTGGAACAGAGAAAAATGAGAGCTGTGTAATTTTTAGTATCATTTGGATTCATGCATTTTCAGACACGTAACATTAACCTAATATTGTCTAAAGAGAAAAGCAGAGATTGCTAAAAGCTACTGAATAAAAAGCTACAGAATTTTCATGTGGAAAGGTCTATTAGTTTCTAGCTTTCAAAGCAAGAATTTAAAATGCGTGAATCTTTGAAGTATGCAGTCGTGCAGGCTTTTTCGTTTAATGTGTATTACTTGGCCTTTTTCTCAAGTACTTACCCTACTTGTCATATGTTAAAGTCAAGTATTTTCATATGAGAAAATAATGTATACATTCATCTACATGTTTGCAAAATTACTGCAAGTGTTATCAAAATAGTGCTTGCTCCTATTAACAGAAAAAATACACAAAAATCATTGGATGTAAGGATAATAGATGAGGTTAATATAAGAAAAACCTCTAACTGCAAATTAGATTTTGATGCTGATGGAACTGTTGGTGCCTACATACAAGAAACACTTAAAATAAAATAGCACATCTGTTCTGGACTCGTATAGGGACTTTAGAAATAGCCCTGGCTGGGCAACTGGACAACTTGGTTCTGCCTGAGGCCTACTGCAGTTCAGAGACAAGTAAAAAGGCATCTAACATCTTTACCAAACCTCCAAAGGCATGATCAAATAACACGACACCACACTAATGTGGTCACTTTCTTTTAAAACATGAAAAGGACAACATGGGGAGACTCCGCTTAGGCCTAATGGCAGAATAATTATAGTAACAGTTTTGTGTTTCACTTAATGGCTCTATCATGCTAAAAGCATTAGCAGTCTCTGAAGCAGGGAGAAGAATCCAGAGGCACCACTCGGCTGGGTGAACTGTTTGCTCCACAAGACTCCTGTACCTTCTGCAGAGCAAAACAGTTGAAACAAAACCGAATGAACCCACACCAACCTGATCTTTATCCTCATGACTGATGAATGTCTCTAGGATATGGAAGTTTTGGTTTTGAATAGCTCCAGGCTGGGAAAAACCTGGAACCCCAGTCCTGTGCTGGACGGCTAAATGCTCTTGACATGAGACTATTATGCAATGATGGTTACCACCATCCTTTCCTCTGACTGTCCTTTCACAAAGAGTGACTCATGCTTGGTCAGAGGCCTACCATCAGCAGAAGGGTCTGTGCCTGAACTTGGTATGAACCTAAAATATTCACATGTCTCTACTCCGGTGTGGTGCAAGAGTGCAGATGTACAATTGTGTCTACCATATCATATTGCAGAATCCACTCCATACCCTACCTAGCACACAGGAGCTATCAGGCTCACTGTAAGGTGATACCTACGATTTCCATAAAGTCAATGAGAAGAGACAGCAGCTAACATGAATCAATTCAGATCAGGCATTTAATACTTCTGAGGTAAACAGCTGAAACATAGGACCCAGCGACTAGATTTTAGGCAGCACAACAACAACACTGAACACTGAAGAGGTGATGCAAATGTACCCTTTGGCCTGACCCTCTCTGCCCTCTTTATGTATCAGTCCGGTTTCACTAACTGGAGGAGTTCCTCACATGTATATTACTGATCATAAGAATGCTCCCCAGCCATTTTTCAGCTTTCAGCATACTAATAAGAAATAAAAGATAAATAACAAACTATTTTATTTAAAAAATTTGGATCCCAGTCTAGAATTACTAGCCTCAAATACAAGAAATAATCTCTTTTTTTAGGCTACTTCAGAAAAATTGACATCACAATAAAAGGAAAAAGCAAACAAGTGGTCAGTAAAACAATATGATGACAAATTTATAGAGGTAATCTTGAGGACACAAAGCTGCTAAAAAAGAAATTAATTTTCCCTCTTCTATTACAGAAAGTTCCACTTTGTGTCAGAGTCATTAACATATTCAAATTACCTAAACTGCACAGCAACTTAAGTAATAGACCTATTAAAAAAGCGAGTTGAACTGAAATAAGAGCTGAAATGGTGTGGTATGGTGATTTTAAAAAGATCTACTTTCAGGAAACAAACTTAGATATAAAAACAGGCTTGTAAACAGGACCATTTAACTGTCTTTGCTGTTGATGATGCATGTATGTTTTTCACAAACTTTCTCACTGAAAGTCTGTTCCAAGTGAAAGGCACATAACTAAATACCAGGTAAAGTACATCCAGTGATGCTGGACAACGTTCCATCCATTTCACAGGACACTGGGGAACATCAGCAGGGATACTGTGCATTCCACAATTACAATGAGACAAGAAAAAACTGAGAGAAGTTTTGAGGGCTTAAAAAAAAAAAACACAAAAAATGTACAACACATTCCATTCCCAGTGAGCCAGAGAACTCATTAGGACATTAGCAGATTTACATTGATTCTTCTCCTAACAAATTCTTTTAATGACTTGAAGAACTGATAGTGAAAATAAGGTAATGTCACAATTCTCCACAGTTCTTGCTTTGCTAATATACAAGCTCATTCAGTTTTACTCTGTAGGTCAAGTTTTTAGAATCATGATAATTTTTGTTGTGTTTCTCGGACTTCCTCAAACTGGAAAGATGACGGCCAGCATCAGAAACAGTACTTCCCTGAGGTCTTATAAATGTGGAATAGATTACAAGAATTAATTCAGAAACTTTGCCGGCTGTATTTCCTGTTTATACATCCTAATACAGTGTGTGCGTGTTTTACAACAGCGTGACATTGTTGACTCGTGTTCAGCTTGTGACTACGACAAACCCCCAGGATTGTACTTTAGCCAGCTGTTCTCATACTGCATCTGTGCAGTTAATTGTTTCTGCCTACGAGAACTACAGAGCAGTGGTCTCCATGAATTTCAGCCAATTTTTTTCAGGTCATTTCTCCAATCCAAAAAGGTAATTTTCAATTCTAATCCAAGTGTCCAACATACTTGCAATTCTTCCCACATGCCTATCATCTGTAAATCTACTAAACACAATTGCTCATCCATCATTCAGCTTACTGCAGAAAACACTTCAAAAACCCAACAGGCATCTCTGGAATTTCAATTGATAAGTTTTTCATTTTGACTATCAACTACTGTCAGGATAAAAACATTAGACCTGTTTTGCACTGATCTCATAGAATTTTCATCTAGACCATATTGCTGTAGCCTGCTTCTAAGAATGTCATGTGAATTTGTCAAAAACTTGTTCAAGTCCAGATAGCTAACATCTCTTGCTATTATCCTACCTTCAAGACATCTTCAACAAAGTGATTTTTTTCAATTAATAAAATTTTTTTCAATTTATATTTAAGTCCAAATAATTGCCTTCATTATATCACAACACCTCGAAGGGAGGTTCCATTTTAATTAGCAACATTCTTTAAAAACAAAAACAGCAAAAGAGAAAAAAACACTTGCAGATAATATATGTTTCAAGGATAAATGTAAATAAGTATTTTTCTCTGTGTCTAAGTAGGTGGCCTTGCAGTTAAAAATTCCCTAGTATTCATCATTAAGCTAATTTAGCCTTTCATTGATTTTATGGCACATTAACATAAAGTGTTTGAAATTGACTTTGCAGTAAGAATCCATGGCAGTGTAATTATTCAAGGGAACAGTGCTTCTAATAAGACATGACCTGTCACAAATTCATAAGCAGATGTATCTTGGATAAAGTCACTGCAATTTTTCAGTTTACTAACTAAAACTTTTACTTTTGCTGTTATGTATGATGTTAATTGTTTATTATACACCCTATTTCCATACACCAAATGTACTCCTCAAATACATACAGCCAATAGTTTTTGAAGAAGGCAGGCTGGTAAAAGGAAAGATATGGAATAGCATGAGGGTAAAGTCGCAGTATGTGTCCCATGTCATAAGGATGTTATGACAACAGTGATATGTGAAAACTGCTTGCAGGTGAAGGAATAGCCATTTTATAAGGTTACTTACTTTCCCTTTTACAAGTTCTCAATTTTAAACCCTACTAATAGCTCCAGTTTCCTCTCTTTTACAGACTTAGAGTAGTAAAAACTCTAAACAAGCAAATCTAAGAACCCCCCGCTTCCTAAAGACCAAACTTACCATACTTGCATCGATGACCTGCCCTTTGCCAGACTTGGCGCGTTCATAAAGGGCTGTCACAATGCCCAGAGCACACATGACACCTCCACCAGCGAAATCAGCCAGAAGATTTATGGGTGCATAAGGATTTTCATCTTTTCTACCCAGCTTTGACAGCACACCTGACAGCAGAGCAAACAAAGCAAACATAAGTACAAAATTAATTACAAACATACATTTCTACAGTTAAAGTTTCATTTGTTTCAATCTCCACAAGTAGACAAGGGATAAAGCAAACTCCTATCAAGAGTATTCTGTCTCCACTAGGCTGTGTCTCAGCAAATAGTTACTCTTTAATTCACAAAAGACTAGAATATCTGAAACCATATTAGTGAAGATGCACTTAATTTAAGAGATTAATAAAAGTCTCAGAGGTAAATCATTGATAATCTGGTTATGTAGGGACAAAATTTCATCAAAAAAACCTTGTGTGCAATAACTCTATATCAGTATTTTGTACACGCATAGAACTTCCCCCATAAGAATTCAGTAGGCATTATGAACATGCCTCAAACAATTTTCGTAAAATTTTCTTCTTTGAATTTTTTTAAAGTAAAAGTGCAGATGTACTTCTGTGCACATAACACATTAACTAATAATCATGAAGGATTTCATACTGAGAACTGCACTTTGGTTCTATCATCTCTCTTTGGAAATCTTTGGAAAGATTCTCTTTGGAAGTCTTTGGAAAAGAAGAGATTATGTGTAAGAGGAATGAGTGAATAGCACAGAAGGGTTACCCCTGATGGCATGCAACAGACACAGGTAACCTACATTTAGAACAGAAATTAAGCAGAAATGAAAGGGAATAGAGCAAAGGCTAAGGCATTTTATTTTAGATAGAGCTCTCAATCTGTTAGCACTTCTCTGCCATCCTGAAAATCCTCTTTACTGTCCCTCATAGCAATTAGGGCAAGCAATAAACTAAGGGCTTGCCTAAGGGCAAGCAATAAACTTCGCAGTATGACAATGTCTCTCCTATGCCTAAAGCTTGTCAGGAATATACTCAGGATATGAGTATATTTTTCAGGAATAACCTCTCAGACACCTTGTAATATTTCCTTTAAATAGGCAGAAAAACTTGGCCTGTGAAATTTCAAGCAAAATTATTTAATTTTAGGAAGATAGCACTAACCAAAATACTACTGATTAAATCAGTCCCAGAAAAAAACATACCTCATTTTGTAAACAGAAACTACGACAACCTAGGGTAGCAATGGACTATACTGTATCTGTACTGACTCCTTTCCTACATTAATAACATAAAAATATCGTACTATTTTGAAATCATCTGGACATTAAGACAAAAGTGTTTCAGATGAGGCATCCTTTCTTCACTCTTTTTTTTTCCTCTGACAATCTTACATAATGAGAAGACTGAACCCATCCCTGAAGAAACTTAATTCCACAACACAGTGACTCCTCATAGTAGGTGGTACCAGATTGCACTGCCTCTGCTCTGGCCCCTTGCTGGAGCTAGAAGAAATGCTTTATCCAGTGAGAAGCCAAGAAGTCTTGGGCTTCTGTCCCTCTTCCTTCACAGGCTCAGAGAAGCAGCAGAGACAGCAGTGTGAACAGCAGTAAGCTGGGCCATGCAGGACACGCTGTCTGTCACCAGAGTTGGTTAATTTTGTTACTGTTTGTTACTGTGTACTTGTAGAATCATGACACTTAAAAGAAACACACTGTCTACAACACCTCCAGGAAACATAGCATTGCCACTTTATTTTAAGCCTACTTTCCTTTGGTTGGTATCAATGGAGAGGTATTTACAGCAGAAAAGCACAAGAGAATGCTCAAATGGCTTAGGCTGCCTCATTTTAATTCACTCAAAAAAAGCCACTGACAAACATGCAAAATAATTTGCAGTCCTTTTGGGACTATAAACATATAGATTTTCTAGGAGAGAGGCCATAGAAGAAAGACAAACATGCATAAAAGCCTCAGTTCTTTCTTCAAAGAGAATGACTTTATACAGACAAAGAAAGGAAAATACTGTATGGCCGGAGAAGAGATGCTGATCCAGCCTTAACAGCTCACTGCTGCTGCTGCCAAAATGAATGGCCCATCCAGCCTATGCTTGCTTGTTTCTTGCACTGACTTTTTATGCTTATTGGATCACTTAATGAACTGCTTCACCTCAATTACCTGGCAGAAAAACATTCTCATTTCTCCTGGCCAGTTTTTCACTTGTGAGGGAGCTTACAAAGGGGTTAAGGAAGTGCCAGAGCTGACTGGAGAAAGGAGCAGGGAAAAGTACTTGGAAAGAGAAGGAAACTCTCCTGCTGCTTCAGATCTGCTCAGCTGTTTCAATAGACTGCACCTCAGGTGATTTGCACTATCTGCAAATAACCTTTCAATAAATTCTTGAGTCTTGATTTAAGAAAGGGAAAAGCCTTATTTGACAGGAAATTTTACAGCCTACCTGATAAAGCCAAATAATTGATGTCATGACCTGCAGACTTGGCATATTTTCCTGTCTGGCCAAATCCAGTAAGTCTTGCATAGATGAGTCTGGGATTCTCCTGTAGAAGGACCTCTGGACCAAGCCCAAGTTTTTCCATGACACCTTAAAAAGACAAAGGCAAGGAATCCTAACGCATGTTTATTTTTAATAAGACTCAAAACATACATGGTTCAAGGTTAAATTACACAACAACAGAACTGAATTGCAATTTATAAAGTATTACATTCTGATTCAGTATGCATATTACAATGTGAACAGCCATAACGTTACAAATTACCAACATGCTGCATATATTTTGAATACAAGACAATTAAGTGGAAATTAAGCTTTAGGATCCTTGCTTTTCTTCTGACCTTTTTTCCTATTTTACTTCCCCAAAATATTGCCAGACAATTTGTTGTAATCCATGTACTGCTGAATGAGAGAGAGAAACCTACCAAAGGCTTAAAGAAAAAAAAAAAGAGCAAGCTTATGTTTTCTACATTAAAATGACCTGAAATTGCTTCCATCTTTCACTGGAATATACTTTCCTCACTGTATTAGGCTCTCGGTACCTCGTGTGCTCCTTTATCTGTTGTGTGTTCCTTCATCTGTTAACTCACTATTGCAAATGGACCATGCCACAATTCTAGAAATAATCTGCAACAACTACACAAAAGAAAATTGTTCTTTTGTAAAGCAGAAAACAAGAAACTTTTAGAAATCAATGAAATGCAGATTTTGTCAGCTTGGGTTTACCATAATTTTAAAAGAAACAAATTCAAGTTGCAAATAAATTACAGATTTTTATTGGCTCAGTGCGGCTTGGTCAGACTATACTCTATAATCTACACTAGCACAGCAGGAAGACACATTTTAGAGGGGAAAGGATAACAGAATTTCAACTTCCACCCCAGAATCTATTACTGCAACTTGTTTCACAGACTAGTCCATAATATTACAAAATCTTCAAATTCATTAACACCTATTTCTATTGTATTACTCACTGGGCAGTGGCAAGTGATTAATGCTACAGAGAAAGAAGTAAAATTTGCTGAAGAGCAAGATTTTCAAAAGCACAAGTGAGAACTGGGTGCCCAATAACCCCGGTGCCACAAAGTCACTGCCAGAAGGTCAATGGTACATTTGTGTTTAAAGAAGCTCTGGTGCCACTTGGGCCCTCAGCTTCTCATTGGTTCACACCAGCATCATACTGGATCATAGATTTGCCTAGTTCAGTTACAAGCCCATAAAACCTAATGCCCAGTTACATAATTACCTGCATTTCCAGATTTTAAAATAAAAATAAAAATCAAGTGTCTATAAAAGCAAAGATAATAGAAATTTCCATTATAAGAAAGAAAAGAATCCCACTGGCAAATAGGAAGCTAGCTACAATGAAAAACTGAATTTAATATCTTAATTTTGTTTGTGCAGCTTCTGAGGAACAAAACAAAAAAAATTCTTAAGGTGAAAAACAACACAACCACAAATATGTTCTCAGAATGAAAAGCCTTATCTCGACACAGGATATGTAAGTTTGTTTATAATGTGTGATGTTTAACTGACACAATCTTATATTTCTAAACTGACTACAGAAGCCCCAAAACACTTCAGCTAGCTGCTCACTAAAGCATGATCATAGAAGCATCAGATGGTTTGGGTTGGAAGCGACCTTTAAAGGTCATCTAGTCCAACCTCCTCACAATGAGCAGGCACATTTACAACTAGATCAGGTTGTTCAAACCCCCATCCAACCTGACCTTGATGATGCTCTTCATAGCAGAACAGCATCCTCAAGGAACAGCAGGGATACTGAAACAGCCCATGCATGAGCATGAGATAAGTGTCTCTGTATAGTTTATGAACAAAGAAGAGCATGTTAGATCCCTTGTCTTCAGAGGGATCATAAGCTCTGAGACTTTGACCACTATCTGCTACATCTTACGCACATGCTAACATTACAAATGTGAGTTGAATTATATCACCAGGCCTGAAAATCAGTCCAGGACCAATGCCCAAGCTCATGCAGGACTCCTCAGCTCAGACATCCTCTAGTGCCATCCAGAACTATCTGTCCAGTGTCTTAATCAGTGGGGCAAGGCCCTGGCTGAGCACCTTCTGCTTCTTCCCTGTGGTGTTGCAGGGCTGTTGCACTTCACAAATCCTGGTCTGTCCCACAGGATTTTCATAGAATCATAGAATTATTTGGTTTGAAAAGATCTTTAAGATCATCAAGTCCAACCATAACCTGTCCACTACTAAGCCATGTCCCTAAGCACCTCATCTACCCATCTTTTAAATCCCTCCAGGAATGGTGACTCCACCACTCCCCTGGGCAGCCTGTTCCAATGTCTGATAACCTTTTCTTAATATCCAATCCAAACCTCCCTTGGTGCAACTTGAGGTAATTTCCTCTAGTCCTATCACTTGTTACTTGGAAGAAGAGGCTAACCTCCACCTCACAGCCTCCTTTCAGGCAGTTGTAGAGAGTGATAAGGTCTCCCCTCAGTCTCCTCTTCTCCAGACTAAGCAACCCCAGTTCCCTCAGCCACTGCTCATAATTCTTGTGTTCCAGACCCTTCACCAGCTTCATTGCCCTTCTTTGGACATGCTCCAGCACCTCAATGTCCTTCTTGTTGTGAGGGGCCCAAAACTGACCACAGTATTTAAGGTGCGGCCCTCACCAGTGCTGAGTACAGGGGCAGGATCACTTCCCTGGTCCTGCTGGCCACACTAGATACAAGCCAGGATGCCAGTGGCCGTTTTTTTTTCACTCAGTCACACGAAATACACTCCCAGAAGCTGCTGCCTTCACACTTCCCGCGATGAATTTCAAGAGGTGGCCGACTGACAGGAGCCCCCTCAGCACCTCAACCCACGGCCCTTTAACTGCCGCGTACTCGAGCTCCCGCCAACGCCACACCACCTCCGTGCGGCCGCCC
>NW_010167490.1:0-6940 GCF_000695765.1 Mesitornis unicolor
TTCTGTGATTCTGTGATTCTGTGATCTCCCAACAAACACGAGAGCACCACCTGCCTGCTCAGCAGCTGGTGCCAAGCTCTGCCTGTGCCTGGCCTCCTGCACGACCTGTGAGGCACCACGGGCTCTTGCTAAGCCCAAACCTTGTCGATGACCCAAGGAGCCTTTCTGCTTGGTGCTGCCATCTCTGCTCCTGAAAGCTTTGCTGAGGACCATGCAAAGCTCCAGTGCAGTGAACGTCATGAAGTTCAGCCATGTCCACCCCTGGGAGAGGGGCTGCCTATGACTTGTCAACACAGGCTTTTGGAGGCTTGTGAAGGTCTTTCACAGCATGAAACGAATAATTCATTTCTCTTGTCACTAGATGGCTCTATCTACTTTCACTGAACACACACAGTTTTCTTTTTATGGCCCCAGATGAGCAGCAGCCCTGCAGCTGTGTACTTGCAGGGTCACCAGCCATAACTGGGAAGGTGTATCTCCAGGAGGTGGAAAAATTCACCTGGGTTTTGATGACGGTTTTCATTATGTTCTTGCTAACTTCCCTGAGTAAAATCAACACTGTTGTGAGAAATCTCATGGTTTGAGATTTGCATGAAATGGACCCTTGGGGGGAAGTTCTGTGTTTTCCTCAACTCAGACTGCTCCAGCAGCCATTGCCCTCCAGCCTCTGTGCAGATTTGAACCAAAAAGGGAGGAATTTAGGTGGCTGCCAGGCATTTAACTCGGGTGCAGGCTGGTGGAGAGCCAGAAACTTCCTTTTCTTTGTCCTCCATTAGGCGGAAGGCAAAGAGGGGCTGGCTCCCAGCACATGCTTGAGATGACTCAAGTTGGTGGGATGATGCTTTCTAGGCTCTTTGTGCACCACCAGCCACCCCTAGGGTCTCCTGGCCCCTGCCCAAGGGATGCTGCCATCCATGACAGCAGCTGCCATCCTGTCCCACACTCGCCCCATGGGACCTGCTTCTGTGCTGCATCTTCTTGGGGTCTGCAGCTTCAAGGCATAAATTTACCTCCTGAGGACAGAGAGGTCACTGCCCCTGTGCAGCAGCCTGGAAGAAGATCTGGGGAGATGGGGGCAGCAGGAGACAGGGGCTGTGCAGGGAAACCATCCCATGGTTTGGTCCATGATGGCAGGGGGGACACTATCTTGGGATTTTGGCTTCTGTGCAGTGGAGCAGGAAGCTCCAGTCCTGCCTGCTGGAGCAGAGTCCACAGCTCTGTGAGCATTAATGTTTAAAGGAAGGGGTGCTGATACAGGAGTAGCACAGAGGGAGCACAGGGGAGGTGGATGGAGGGCAAACCCTGACTGTGAAGTAGGCAGAGGGCATGCATTGAAGCCCTGTGCATGTCTGCAGCCTCAAACCCTCACACTGACAGCCACATTTTCAGGTTTTTATTGTCTCCTAGTAACTAGAAAGGTAATGCAGGTCTGACTCTAGACAAGAAATCATATCAGAGTGCTGCTTTCCCAGGAGAAAAACTGTGTGTTGAAAGAAAATACAATATATTGAGGGGCTCCACTGGCTGTACTGGCTTAAGGGTGAGTATTTTATCAGCTGACAGATCTCTCAAGTGTATTCAAGAGATGTTTGAAGCAAAATTTTTGCCTGGAAAAAGTTACTATCGGAGGATATAATCCAAAGCCATGAAAGACTGGGAGCATCTTTCTACTGATTTCAAAAGGATTTGAATCAGGCCCTGGGGATCAAGTCCAACACCTCTTCCTCGCATCAGCACGCTCTGCGCTTTCAGAAGACAACCCTTGTAATAACAACTACTTGCAGGGGTATTTGCGAGATCACAGCTTCAGCTAGACTAATGATGCAAGGCACTAGCGACCACAGTGGGAAAGGAAGCAAATTTACTTATTTAGATAATTAGCAGGCATTTGAGACAAGTGTTGTTGTCTAATGCATTGCTGAAAGACTAATATTTCTGTCTCATGAAGCAACAATTACTATAATAATGTTATGAACCACTAAAATAACCATCCCTCCTAGCCACTGTGGGCAGGAGAGGTTGGGTGAAATTCCATTTCTCCTTCTTCCCAGTGAACAGACTACGTGCCAGAGAAGCACCCCACGGGGCTTGGCCAGGAGAGGAAGGACTCGTAGAGCTACTGTGCAGTAGCTTCTGTTGCAACTCGCTTTCAGAGGATGCCTTGTTTTTATGGCTGTAGATAGCTACAGGCATAATTTTGCACCTGCAATTTTGGTCAGACAGATAACTGCTGTCCTTATTGACTCATGTAATGCAATGCCTGGAGAGGCTGGTGCTGCAAGCATGAGTAGTTGTGACTGATTAGAAAAGGCACTGCTTGCAGGGCAGACGCAATGCTGGGTGTTATGTCCCTGCTGAAAACCGGCTGTTCCGTAAGCCAGGGAGGACCGATAAACCCATCAACATCCTTCGGGCAGGCAGCTCCTTCCCAGAGTCATGCTGGGGGACTAAGATGGTGAAATGAAGAATCCAGACCAGTTTGTTTTAACCTGGTCTTGCCTGATCCTGTCTAACAGCTGGGTGAGCTGAATGGTCAAGTAAGTAAATCCTTCAGGGCAAACACAGCGAGGCAGGGACAGGAAAGGGGCAAGGAGATGTTTTCCAGAAGAGAGCTTCTCCATCACTCCGCAGCCCACACAGGGGCTGTGCTCAAGCCCCCCTTTCCCCAATCCCACCTGCAGAGAGCTCACAGGGAGCCAGCTCACACAGCCAGGTTTCCCTTCTTTTCATGCAAGCTATGGGAGATACGCAGAGATACAAGATCCAGGCAGCAATATTAACTGACTGGCCTCAAACCATGTAAGAACACCTGGAAGCTGGCTCTAATTTGATTTGTATGACAAGCAGAAGATCCTATTCAAGGTCTGACACATCATCACACAAAGTAAGCAGGTCAGAATAGCTGACAGCAGGGTTGATGGGCAGCTGAGGGCTCTGGGTGCTGCTCGGCATAGCTCTGCTGTGCAACTTCACCATCACTTACAGCCCATGCCTCCTGCAGACAGGAAAGAAAATCAGGTAATGCAGATTTCCTCTATTTCTTCTCTGGGGGGATCAGTCTATTGAGAGATTCATTAAAATCCACTATGCCAGAGATGGAAAAATATCACCTGACAAGGAAATGCTCTTATGGAAAACAAGTCTTTGATAGCTTTACATGCTTTTTGAGCACAGGGAAAGCCAGTCAATAAAGTTCCTTGTGGCCTAAAATCAGAAACATCTGTCGGAGGCGCCTTGCTTGGCTGAATATAGCAGCAGGAAAGCCCAGCTGATTAACTCCATCCTCTTCCTAACATGTTTTTGTCATTCCCAGAAAGCCCTAGAAAGGGCTCCTTAGGACACTGGCACCATTACAAGCCAGCTATAATTCTGTAAACAGAGAGATCAAGAAACATTATCCTAACTGCAGTTCTTCTCTGGCATCCAGTTTGCATAAGTCACACGTGCTTCATTTGCTCTCCCTTAGACGTGGGACAAGATTGTGATTTAGAGAAAGACGAAGAGTCCATGCTCTGATAAAGGAAAGAATAAAGCCATTGATGTTGTGAGGAGGAAAAGAGGGCTGGGGTTTGGGGTCCATATAACGTTGCAAGTAGCTGGAGCTGGGGAAAATGGCAGGGAAGGTTAGAGCAGTAATACAGTAGACACTGTGCCTGGGCTGATCCTCCCTGATGCAAACAACCACAATGACCCTTCTTCCACCTCCTGCTCTTCTCCTCCACATTCATCCTAACAAGGAAAGCAGACAGCTTTCTGGGGCTTTCTCTTGATTGCTTTTCACATTCAGGTCTTCCTTCATTTCTGTTTATAGTAATCTCACGGGATGCAAGTGCTTAAGAGGAACAGCTTTTTCTATCCCCTCCTATGCATCAACATTTGTCAAGACATGACTGGACAATTGCCTGGAAGAGACTGAGAGGGAATCTCATTAATGCTTACAAATATCTAAAGGGCGGGTGTCGGGAAGATGGGACCAAACTCTTCTCAGTTGGGCCCAGTGACAGAACAAGGTGCAACGGTCACAAACTGGAACACAGGAGGTTCAACTTTCAATTTTCTGCAATGCCTTTTCCTGCAGCATACTTTACTTGAGCTGAGCAAACACCTAGAAGCAATACTTGCTCTGATTTCCCATGAAATAGACAGACTTATGTCTCGAGTTAATGTTAAGTGTTACCCACTGCAAACACTGATACACTGTCAGAGTTGAAACATTTGACTGTGGTACATTGTTTTTACCTTTTCCAATATTGTTACTGCAGCTTCTTGTTACTTGCATCTTGGAAATAATCAAACAGTCAATGGTCTCTTCCCTTTTAAACTGTGTAAAAATGAACATCTACCAAAACTCCTTTGTTGTTTTCATGCTTTGATATATCTATTGCCCAGAATGGGAAAAAACTCTTTTCAACTAAATGTTTGCTTTCTCTGTGAGAGAGGATCTAATATGCTGCTGGCATACACAAATCTCTCATCCTAGAAAGATGGATTGTCTTACCTGTAGTTGGAAAACTTCACTATTGCTACATTGGTTGTGGTCCATAGGAGTGGTTATGGATCACACTACCATAGATTTACAGCACATCTGCAACAGCGATGTTTTCACATTTCTACTAATAAAAAGCTCGAAGTTTCACCTTCATAAGAAATGTTAGAATTACTTATTTGCTTTCACTTCCATCTCCATTTTCTCTGGAAAGCAGAAAGCTTTTTTATAATCTTTAGACATTTTTCTGGACTCGTTGTAGGATTGGTGTCACTGCAATTGCAGTCACAGTCCCAAAACTTGTACGGACCAGCTGGAATACATAAACGGTAGTTAGTGTCATTCTTAAGTCACAGTCACTCGGTATCCCACCTCCACTGGACCAGGTCAAGAGTCCTCAGAAATAGTGCCCCAAAATAGTCATAATTTAGTTTGCCACAAGCCCATAGGGAAAAGTCATCTTTCAGTTTGCAAGCTTTCTCATGCAAGGGAATAGTTTCTGCAATTCCACACTACTCTGTAAGCACATTGAAACATATTTATTTGCATTTTAGTATACATTGAAATAATTCCTGTTCATAAACACAAGATATTTGGATTCAATGGTGCTTCATAAAGAGAAATGGCTGTTCTTGGAAATACAGCTTTGACTATAGCAGAGCAGTGAGGTGGGAAAATGAAACAGCCTTTTGTAGACAAAGATACGTGGCCTATTCACTCAGCAGTTCTTTGGCGGGAAATGAGTATCTGTGGCACTATGTGTAGTCTTTCCTGGATTGATATTTAATTCTGGGTAGATCCTGCCAGCTTAAAGGAGTAGTTTTAATCAGAGTTTGAGGGATTTACTACCCTGTGGGGTTTTTATGTGTGTATGAGGGAGTTGTGTGTTACAGGTTCTTTTTCCCAAAGGAATGAACTACCTCAGTTTTCTGTTTTTGAGGTTTTTTTGTTGTTTTTGTTTGTTTGTTTGTTTCTCCTTTTCAGTTTACAGATTACTAAAATTTATCAGTAGAAGTGTGGACCTTGTGTTGGAAATGGACTTATTTTTATCCATTACTTATGCTTACCTCTCAAGAGTTTTACCTTCCTTCTCCCACAGTGGAAAATAAGATCAAACTTGTTAGGGAACCCACTTCTCTTTCCAGCTCTACTAGAGGACTCTTCAAAATTTTCCCTCTGTATCACCTCAGAAGACACCAACAGCACAACACAATGAGAATCCCTCAGGCCTGGAGCCATCCTCTATTTATGTATTTCCAAAATTGGATTAAAATTCCCAGAGGACTCTGCTGAAATCTCTAACTGGCATTGCATAGAGCAAAATCCTATGCAATGAGTATTTGTTCTCTGTGTAGCCAGTAATGACATTTTCCAAAGTTTTCTCCCTTGCGTGCTATTCCCTACCTGTGTTAGAGAGGCCTAAGGCAATATCATATTTTCACAAGCAAAGTCTCAAAAAGGAAGATTCATATCTTCTTTTTTAAATTTCAGGTTTGTTTTTTATTGCAGTCCTGAATGCAAAAAAAGTAGCAACTTTTTCTCTCAAGTGTTTTGAGTGAGTGTTTTGGTGAGTATTTGTTAAAAGCTGAGATTTTTTTCAGACTGACTTCCCTTCTGAAAATAAGATTATTTACTGCCATAGCTTTGTGAGAGTCTGACTGATTCAGCCTTCCCTTTAATCCTGCTACAGATGAGCAAGATGAGAGACATCCCCCAGGGCCACAGGTATCTGGCCCAGCATGAACTCCTCACTCTGCCCAACACTCTCCTCATCGCATCTTGTGCACAGCCCTTAGGTACTCCATCCTTCAGCACTCCTGCCACCTCATTTCATGTGTCTCTTCTCTGGTCCAGCCTCCACAGGCTTGATTCCTGCTCCTTCGCCTATTTCCCTAGCCTGCTCCAAGCACAGCAGTCTGCTTAGGCTTTCCCAGCTCTCAGAACACATACGGAGAACGAATCGGAGTTTCTCTCCCTTGTCACTGTTCTGTTACAGTTTTTTCCCTCAGTCCCTCACACTTCATCAGGGAAATTGCAGCAGATGGGGAATATCTCCTAAAATAAAGCACAGGTGACAACTCAGTGTAAAGCAGAGCAGACGATGTGTTCATGTGATGAGCAATCATCTGGACAAGAGGATTGAGTGCACCCTCAGTAAGTCTGCAGATGACACCAAGCTGGGCAGGAGTGTTGACCTGCTTGAGGGTAGACAGGCTCTGCAGAAGGACCTGGACAGGCTGGATTGATGCGTTGAGGCCAATTGTATGAGATTCAACAAGGCTGAGTGCTGGCTCCTGCACTTGGGTCACAATAACCCCATGCAGCGCTACAGGCTCGGGGAAGAGTGGCTAGAAAGCTGCCCAGAAAAGGACCTGGGGGTGTTGATCAACAGACAGCTGAGTATCAGCCAGCAGTGTGCCCAGGTGGTCAAGGAGGTCAACAGCATCCTGACCT
>NW_010167490.1:6950-7908 GCF_000695765.1 Mesitornis unicolor
AATAGTGTGGCCAGCAGGACCAGGGAAGTGATCGTTCCGCTGTACTTGGCACCAGTGAGGCTGCACCTTGAATACTGTGTTCAGTTTTGGGCCTCTCACTACAAGACAGACATTGAGGCACTGGAGCGTGTCCAGAGAAGGGCAATGAAGCTGGTAAAGGGTCTGGAGACCAAGTCTTACAAGGAGCCGTTGAGAGAACCAGGGGTTTTTATGCTGGAGAAAAGGAGGCTGAGCTTAGACCTTATCACTCTATAACTACCTGAAAGGATGTTGTAGCAAGGTGGGGGTCAGCCTCTTCTCTCAAGTAACAAGCAATGAGAGGAAATGGCCTCAAGTTGCACCAAGGGAGGTTTAGATTGGATATTAGGAAAAATTTCTTCTCTGAAAGGGTTGTCAAGCACTGGAACAGGCTTCCTAGAGAAGTGGTGAACTCACCATTCTTGAAGGTATTCCACCAATCCTGAAGATATTTAAAAGATGGGTAGATGTGGCACTTAGGGGCATGGTTTAGTGGTGGAGTTGGCAGTGCTGAGCTAACAGTTGGACTCAATAATCTTAACGGTCTTTTCCAACCTAAACAATTAAATAGTTCTATGATACCTCAGCACGATAAGCCAGGTACCAGGAAGGTGCTGCGCAGGTATTAGAGCCCATCAGCAAAGTGTGGTCCCATGTTCCCATGTCCTCTTCCCCTATCTGTGCCCTCAGGTAGCTCTGGGACACGGCATGACCACAACTCAGGGTGACAGACCCTGTCTGTCGCGGGATCCTGGATGGCAGTGACACCTCCCTTAGCGGGCCGGGCGGGACCCCGACCGCCGCGCCAGGCCGGAAAACCGCAGCGGCGGCCTCGTCGGGCAGACGGCGCAGAACGGGAGGACGCAAACACCGCCACCCCCTCCGCGACAGACAGACCGCGCATGCGCCCCCTCGGCGCCCCGCCCCCTCCACCGGTAGG
>NW_010167491.1:0-4687 GCF_000695765.1 Mesitornis unicolor
GGGGAGGGTGGGGATTCGGTAGGGCCGGCCCTCACAGCGGAGGGAGGGGAGGCGGAACGGGCCACAAATGGTGCTTCGTTGGTGGTCGCAGCGCACGATTCGTCTTGTCGCTCCGCGTGACGTCACGGCCGTGACGGCGTTTTTTGCCGTGAGGCGTCACGTCGAGTCACGCCGGTCATGTCAAGGGTGGCTTTTTTGAGGGGATGGCCCACGGCTGTACCGCCGCCCGGGTGGGTGTCCGGCACGGCCTGCCTGATCTGTTCTGCTGTCCCCGTCATAAAGCAGTAGGAATAGCAATAGCAAAATACCGAGTTAGTAAATAAATGATGATTTAATCAATGTGGTCTCTTGTGATTTGTAGTGTAAACCTGGTAACTCCACTTCGCCTCCCTGTCCGGGCAGTGTTCTTGTCTGGACAGCTGAAGGCATTTTACAGTGGCGAATCCACTCGCACGAAACTTCCCAATGTAACTGAAATGCGATGTGGGCATCCAGGCATCGTGCCGGCTGTTGGGCAACTCTGAAGTCGCCCGAGCTGGAAAAAAGCTGGCACCATCCAGAGTTTGAGAGCATGAATCAGGTATTTATTCTACATTTAGGCTCCAGGTTCTAACAGAAGCTTTTTCTTAGGTACTGGAAAGTGTTTACACCCCTCTCGACTTACAGCAAGTGCACACAAATATTTGACCATGACAGCAGGCACAGGCCTGGATGTGCATAATGAACTTACTCAGCTGTTAAAGCCACTTTTTATTGAGAGTCAAGAGTCAGCCTAAATATAAGACTCTCTTTACTGATGCAGAGTTCTAGGTATCCTCTGCCAACTGGTACAAGACTAGACAGGTTGGTTGTTTTTTTTCCCAGAGAGAGCTCTCCTCCCTGTTGTTTAACTTCATTGCTCATTTTGCAGACACATCTGAAAATCTCTTTTTGGGAAAGTTTGAAAGGACGAAATCATGCTTGTTATTTACACAGATCATTCAAGTGTCCCTACTACACAAGATTTCTTGCCAAAACATCTTGAATTATCAGGTCAATTAAACGGAATCATTACAGTGGAGAAGATCCACGTGCTAAACAGAGAAAAAGGAGTTAAATGGGGAGGGTAATTCCATGTTGGTGCTTTATTTTCCAAAGGCACCAATCCAGTGGCCTGTCAGTGGATGCCTCTTGATCTGGTTTGAAAAGGCAGACTCAGTGTTACCTTAGGCTTAAGTATCACTTGCAGTGGCATTACGTCAAGAAACGTTGGGTTATTTTCTTTTGAAGCATACTGCTACCTATTTTAACATGAATAAAATGCACTATCACTACAATTCTGAAAGAAAACAAAAGCTCCTTCTGTATTTATACCACATTCCCAAGTCTCAGGTATGAAGAATGTCTTTCAATTTTTTTAATTTCGGAAGCTCTTCTTCCCAACTTTTTCAATATGTTTCCTCAATCACTGGCACCAAACATGCACACAGTATTCAGAGAGGAATCACAGTTGTGCCAAATACCGGCCAAATGTAGAACCTGTAGGTGTACTCAGTACTTCCTTGTAGCCAAATCCAGAAAATTACATTTTATTGCCAAGTGAGATGATATTCACATAACTTTTTCAGACCCATCTGTTTTATTCCCATGATTTTTAAATATTTAGGTTAGTTATAGTGGAAAGGAGCTACATTTTAGTGCATATACTTTTTAAAGGTGTATAAGCTTGTGTCTCATCCTGTTAAAATAAATCACATTTGCTGAAGCCCAGTCCATCTTGACACTCAGATGCAAGATAACCTCTCTTCACCACACACCTCCAGCTGACAAACTTTGTCAGGGCTTACATGTGGGAAGCTTTTTCAGATTAATACAACTACTAAAGTGGCAAGGACTATAACTCCTTTAGAAATGCTTCCAGCTGATGAAATTTTTTATTTAAAATACTGCAAGTTCAGATCTGCTAGGTAATCAGCCGTATACTATTTAGTACATACAACTATTTAGTGCAAACAACTAGCTTTTCTAGTTTTCTTAGCCAGAACATCAGGTAGTACCACATCAGCCTTGCACAGGAGTCATCTCTAGGACAGACTCTCTGTGCCAGAAGAGTCAGGCCAGGAGAGTCTCCTTGCCAAGCCGGAGCATATCTCCTTAGCATCAGTGTTTCTGCTGGCGCAGGTATCACTTTCTCACATTTAGACACGAAACAAAGTCAATAAAACCTATTATTGAACTAGCTGCAGTTACAGCAAGGCTTTTGCCACGTGTAATCATGTACTGCACAAGATGATTATGCTGGCAAAAGTCTGCAGAGTACTTGAAATCTTTATTAACTGAATTTTGAATCACAGAAAAAACCCAACAAGTTGACTCGATAAGAGATATATATTCAATAAACCCATGCTTAGATTGGATTAAATCATTACGTGAACCTGTATATACAAATACTCCATTACTGCTCCAAGATCCACACTGTGTGACCAAACCATCTCATTTAGTCCTTTTTCACTTCGGAAGGTTTTTAATGTTCAAACCTACTCCTATCAGTGCTAATTGGGAAATATTCAACTCTCTATCTGCTTTAAAGCAAAACTACATTGATATCTGCTATTTGACTGATATTTGCTTAAGAACTGTGGAAAAGTATTTCATCATCGTGCGATCTGCCTGCGACATTTGTCTTTTTTCCCAAGCAAAGAACTGAAATATTTAACTACATCAACCTTTTCTGCCTCTCTACTTTCAACTCCAAATCTTGTAATGTTGCAACATTGTTTGTTCTAATATACATTGAAAAAATCAATATTCAAAGCCACATTTCTACTCCACTTTACTCTGTTGGCCACATGTCAACTGTCCTTCTATAGCTGTATCCTTTTGCCTTCTTTGCAGCGTTAAAGGTCATTCACTTTTATTTTTCTTCCAAGTTGGCTTTTATAAATCTGCATAAAACCAGTCATACAGACCTCAAGGAAGAAAAGTGGCACCTTTGCAAGAACTGTGAATATCATAGAATCCCTGGCCAGCTGTGGTGTCGTAACTGATTCAGTTGCAAAATCCAGTTCCACCTGTTCCAAAAGCATATAAGCACAGTTTGATTTGAAAGAGAAAATACTCTCTGATTTCCTCACTGTGAAGGCAAGTTACAAAGCAGATTAATGGGCACAATGAAGCCTGTGGAGAGGTAACTTGCCAGTACCTCTTTTCCTTCCCAGGCCTGCATTCACACAAAGTTTACAGAATCACAGAATGGTTGAGGTTGGAAGGGACCTCTGCAGGTCATCTGGTCCACCTCTCCCTGCTAAACCAGGGCTACCTAGAGTCAGTTGTCCAGATGGCTTTTTTAATACCGTCAGGCTGAATAGTCCCAGCTTTCTCAGACTTTCCTCATATCTGAGGTGCTCCAGTCTCCATCATCTTCATGGTCCTTCACTGGATTCTCTCCAATATGTCCATGTCTCTCTTGTACTCAGGAGCCCAGAACGGGACAGGTGTGGCCTCACCAGTGCTGACTTGCTGACAGTACTTCATCTAATGCAGCCCAGGATACCATTTGCCTTCTTGGCAGCAAGGGCACATTGTTGGCTCATGTTCAACTTGGTGTCCGCCAGGACTCCCAGGTCCTTTTCTGCCAAACTGCTTTCCAGCTGGAAAGTATGCACTGGCGCATGGGGTTGCTCATCCTTAGGTACAGGACTTTGCACTTCTCCTTGTTGAACTCCATGAGGTTCCCACCAGCCCATTTCTCCAGCCTGTTGAGGTCCCTCTGGATGGCAGCACAACCTCTCATGTATCAGCTACTCCTCCCAGTTTTGTTTCACCTGCAGACTTTCTGAGTGTACACTGCCCCATCATCCAGATCATTAATGAAGATGTTAAACAGGACTGGAGTCAGTACAGACCCTTGGGGCACATTGCTAGTTACCAGTCACCAATTAGACTTTGTGCCACTGTTCACCACCTTCTGTGCTTGGCCATTCAGCCAGTTTTCAGCCCACCTCACTGCCTGCTCATCTAGACCATACATCAATAGCTTGTCTACAAAGATCTCATAGGAGACAGTGTCAAGGGCGTTAGAAGTCCAGGTAGACTATATCCACTGCTCTCCTCTCATATACAAGGCCAGTCACTTAGTTCTAGAAGTTTATCAAGTTGCTCAAGTATTGTGATGCCATGCTGCCTACTCCTGATGACTTTCTTGTTCTTTGTGTGTTTGGAAATAGTTTGCAGGCACTTGAAAATAAGCTTTTAGATTTTGTTAAAACTTTGTTTCTCTGTAACTTATGTCTTCATTTGGTATGATTTCCACAGATGTTGAGGTTACTATGTCTTTTCCCAGTCTAACCACAATCCAGCGTACTGTATACACAGGATTAAACTTTGATACGTTTTGGGAGAGGCTGTTTAATAAGAAATTTAGGCAGCCTTTTAATAGGAAACACTGGAATATACTTGTGAAGCTGTTGAAATGATCAGAACCACAGTCTGGGCAGTCAGATTTGAAGGCCACACACACACACGCCCAAGCTCCTAACGGACCCCCCCACAGGCGCCAGTCCCTCAGGGGCGCCAAGGCCGCCTCAGCGCCTCGGGAGCGGGGCGGGAAGCAGCGGCCCCACCTCACACGGGGGCGGTGGCAGGGGCGGCGGCCTCGGCGGGGCCGGTGGTTGGTGGTCGACAGCGTAGCGGCCATGGCGGCGGCAGC